>NW_026464011.1:0-19928 GCF_027475565.1 Acinonyx jubatus
ATTTTGTATTTATATATATTTTGTATTTATATATATTTTGTGTATATATATATATATATATATATATGTATTTATATATATTTTGAGAGAGAGAGTATGCATAGGAGGAGCAGAGAAGGAGAGAGAGAGAATACCAAGCAGGCTTCACATTGTCAGCGCAGAGCCTGATGTTGGGGCTTGAAATCACAAACTGTGAGATCATGACCTGAGCCAAAATCAAGAGAGGCTTAACTGACTGAGTAACCCAGGTGCCGCCTGCATGTATCAGTAGGAGTTATACAGGCAGTGCTATCATGGACTGTTATTATTTCCTTCTCTCTATAATTTAAAAAATATAAATACGTTTTTAAAAAAAGGTAACACAAACTTTCACCTATGTATTCAGTTCGTAAGGAGTAATCAGCAGATAATGCCTAAAACTGAACAGGGTCCAAAAAATTTATTGGCTAAAAATTATTAGGAACATCAAATCTTTTTGACAAAAATGGGCACTAAAGCATTTGGCCAGGAAAATGAGGGTTGGTAGAATTAATGGTCATAAAACTACACTAGCAGAAATTAATATAAACAAATATGTGATTACTGAGTCACAAATCCTGACTGTAAAATTTAAATGGGAAAGAAATGATGCCATTTAAAATATTTTCAGAGGAACACAACTAGGAATGTAAAATAATAGAATCAATTTAACTGTGTTACATAGAGAATAGATCAAGGAATTAAATTTACTTAATGGAAGTTCAGAAAATAATTCCTCATGATAAACTTCAGCATTGGTGAATTTCTGCATTCAATTGAATTCCTTTGCCTGGATCCAAATGTCTCAAACTATAACTCTTTTATTATAGTAATTATATGATGTTCTAGACATGTATGCTCAATAAATTGAATTAAAATTTACCAAGTGGTGGGAGAATGGGAGAGAATTTAGTTGTTATGACATTGATAGCTATCATATCTTTGCCTGTATGTTTATAATTTCTTCTCTCTGATCCTTCATTGTACAAGTAATATGCTTTTATATTTGCCATATTTTTGCCATGCCATTTACCTGGTCACCAGTAGATACACCGAGTTCTGGAGTCCGTGTAAATTTATAGTGGTCTCCATTTCCTTTATTATATCTTTTTTTTTTAAATTTTTTTTATTAAAAAAAATTTTTTTTTTCAACGTTTATTTATTTTTGGGACAGAGAGAGACAGAGCATGAACAGGCAAGGGGCAGAGAGAGAGGGAGACACAGAATCGGAAACAGGCTCCAGGCTCTGAGCCATCAGCCCAGAGCCCGACGCGGGGCTCGAACTCCCGGACCGCGAGATCGTGACCTGGCTGAAGTCGGACGCTTAACCGACTGCGCCACCCAGGCGCCCCAACCTTGATTATATCTTTTCATGTTCTTCTTTTTTCCCTAAATTTGCATATTCAGAATCACATCTTTTGGAAATTGCTATTCCACTGCTAAATTTACCACTTAAGGCAGAAATTGTGCTACCAAAAATACAATGAAACTAAGTGGAACTTCATCATGCTGATACCGAGAATACATATTGTGACGTTATGATACAGTGTGATGTCTGCATTGTATGCAGTGGGGCATCCTGTGCTATATTGAAATCACTTTACTTTTTAGCTATGCTATTACAGCAAGCTATATCTAAACAGTATTGCCTATAATTTTTCTTTTCTTTTTCTATCTTTTTAACTCGAAATTGTGAAAATGCTTATCTTATGATTAAAAAGGCATGCCCTGGGAAGCAAGAGTAATACCATATTTTAAAAATATGTACTCTATTAGGAGTCTAAGCATAATAGAGCCTTTTGTCTTTACTGAGCTGGGCTAAAATGCCCTTCCTTTTTTTTTTTTTCTTTTTCTTTTTCTCTTATAGTCTAGCTTAGCCAGAATAACCAGAGATGGTAATTATATGGAAACTTAGGAAATTCATTGTATTTAATTAATTTGTATTATAATTAACTATTGGTAATTGTTAAGATTTAAAAAAATAGAAAATCTGGAGGACAGTTCTCTCATTCCACATACACTAAAACAGGTATAAAACATTAGGTAACTCAGCAACGGAATCTTAACATTTGATATTTACTGTGAAAGCTAATGAAGAAGATAAGGCCAGACAGAAGCGGGAGAAATAATTTTACAGTTTTTGTTTTTTCCCAGCAGCTGCTAATTATGATAGAAGAAATACCACTTGGAGTCTTTTGGAGGTTTTTATATAAAAGAAGTAGAAAACATTGCAAAAAGCTGTGTCAGGAAGTCCAATTATTTTTATCTCTTGAGTGTCATTTCTCTATTAATAGAATATTACCATTTTTACTGTTTAGTTCTTGTAAAGAACTATTTTCTCCCAATTCCTGAGTCTTCCTTCAGTGAGAGACTCTCATGATTTTGGGGGCAACTGTTCATGTAGAACTTGGTCAAAGTTGACAAGTAGATTTCTTCTTTTAACCTTCAGCTTTTCTGTTAGGGTGGGTCAGTTTTTAGCTTGCAAAAGGGAAAACACCAGTATGTTAGTACCCTTCTGTATCCCCATGCCTCTTCCATCACATCTCTAGCAACATGTTTACTTTTGAAAATAAATATGAAAATATGAACGTTTTTAATATTTCTTATATTGTCATCTTCACTTGTGTCAAAGAAATTGATGATAGAAAAATTTTTATTTACACATTGCCTGAGTATCAAGTTATAAATACTATGAATTTATTTTAAGAAGCTATTCTAAAGAAAAATTTTGACATTAAAAAAATTTATGCTCGCGTGCATGATAATTGTACGTTAACCCGTTGTCCGTCAGCCATTTTGTATTCTCCCATTCCCACTGATATCACCATGACCTGCAAGCCTAATCCCTTCATAGATTTTCAGTCTTTTATTTGTCTTCTGGCTATTTGCCTTCTGTTTGCTGAAGGCACAAAGTTAAGTGTCTTAAACGTTAGAATTTTTTTGTCTTACAGTTCTGTGGCTAGAAATCTCAGATCAAGGCATTGGCAGGGCCAGGAGGCCCCTCTGAAGGCACTAGTAAAGGGTATGTCTGTAGTTCTTGATCTGGGGACAGCATAACTTCCAGTCTTCACTTGGTGCTCTCCTTGGCGCGCATGTCTGTCTCTGTCCAAATTTCTCCTTTTTATAAGGGCATCAGTCTTACTGGATTAGAGGGCCCCACGCATACTCCATCCAGTATGACCTCATCTTAACCAGTTCCATGCACAATGATCCTATTTCCTGCATTAGGTTACATTCTGAGGTATTGGAACTTAGAATTCCAACATATGAATTTGGGGCAACACAATCCAATTCACAACACTTTATCTAGCCTAGATCCCATTGTCTCATATCTGACTCAACACTGTTCCTGACAGCCCTCTAGTTTTATTCTTGTTTATCTCCTGTCACACTGGACTACCTAAGTAGACCATTCTGGGTCTGGAATTAATGAGCATTATTGGAGAACATGATGTAATCATGATAAATTATGTTACAAATGCATGGCTTTGAATGCAACTGGTCCCTAAATTCTCAGGGGTGTCATTTTACTATCCTCTGGCAGTGACTGTTGCTTAATATTTTTCACTCTTTAAAAGGGTTTATCTCCTACCCTTGCTACTTCTATTCTCAACAGACTCTTACTTTCCAAAGAAATAAAATGATAGAAGGTATCAGTATGAATGACTGCACCTTTTCTTCCACACCACTCTCCTACATAGTCCTTTCTTCAAATGTTTTCTCCTTGGCCTCTTTTATCTCTCCTACTCAGCTGGTCCCCATGTGTCAACAAAACTTCTTCTGTTATTAATACGAAATTTTCAGAGATTGAAGGCTTTCCTCTCTAACTCATTTTCCTTTTCTATCCATCCTTCTTGGCCAAGCTTCACTCGTGTAAGTTCATCACTGACAATCAGATTCTCTTTAGTGACAATTAATTGCTGCTACTTAAGGAAATCCATTACTTTTATACCATGTCACTGTTGATATTTAATATTTCCTATCTTGCAAATAAATCCTTTATGTATATTATAGTCACCATTAATGGGTTCTGAAGTAAAATGTTTTGTTATGTAACAAATTTAAAATAAATTTTGGGGTTTACCATTAAAAAGTTTATGTGTATTCCTGTGTATTATGAATTACACTGTAAGAACTTTCATATGTGGGATGTTGTCTTCATCTTTGTACATTATAGTGCAAGCAGTTTATGAATAATTTATTGAATTAAATTAAAACCGAAACACTAATGCAGAATATTCATTGTGACAAATAGGGGAAATGATATCCTGGTATATACTTACTCATTCTTTATTCATTTTTTCATACATCACTTTCCATCTAAACTATTTATCAAGATACTGCTGTGTGCTTGATACCAGATCCTCAATAGGTAGAGAAAACTGCAATTTACTGTATAATTTTATTCTATAAATAAGTCCATTATGATTGTATTTGGAGAGCATATATGACTTTATATTTTAAATTAAAAGGTTTATTTTTTTGTAGACTTACATCTAATTGACTATATTTGTGAACTTTTATAATTTTATCTTGAATATTTTAATAATTCTTTTGGACACCTCTCTTCTTCCTCCTCCCTTTTTTCTCTTATTTTTTATTCAAGTGTAATTAACACAGTGTTATATTAGTTTCAGGTGTATAATATAATAAAAAGTTCTATACACTACTCAGTGTTCATCACAAGTGTACCCTTAACCCCCTTCACCTATTTCACCTATCCCCCACCCACCCTTCCCTCTGAAAACCATCATTTCTCTATAGTTCAGAGTCTGTTTTTTAGTTTGTCTTTTTTCCCTTTGTTCATTTGTTTTGTTTTGATTTTTTAGTTTATTTATTTATTTTGAGAGTGACAGGTATAACCAAGTGAGGGAAGGGCAGAGAGAGGAGGAGAGAGAGAATCCCAAGCAGGCTCCACACTGTCAGCACAGAGCCCAATGTGGGGCTCATACTCACGAGCCATGAGATCATGACCTGAGCCAAAATCAAGAGTCAGATGCTTAACCAACCGAGCCACCCAGGTGCCCCTGTTTTGTTTCTTAAATTCCACATATGAGTGAAATCATATGGTATTTGTCTTTATCTTATTTCACTTAGCAGAATACCCTCCAGGTTCATCCATGCTATTGCAAATGGCAAATGTTCATTCTTTTCTTCATGTCTGACTAATAATCCGTGTATATATGTATATGTGTGTATACACACACATACACACACACACACACACACACACACACACACACATACACACACCTCCCATCTTCCTTATCTGTTCATCTCTTGAATGACACTTGGGTTGCTTCCATACCTTGGCTACTGTAAATAATGCTGCAGTAAACATAGGGGTGCATATATCTTTTCAGTTTATTTTTTAAAATAAATCAGAAAATTTGTGTAATGTCTGCAAATGGTCTGTTAATAACCATAGCTCAGGACCTTGGGTTGTAACATCATACTACTCTTGTCAGTAGTCAGATACATTGGAAACTAGGTCCCTATGTCAAGTCTGAGGATGGAATCCCTAAGGGGCTAGGAAAGTGATATATGGAAGTATTGAATCACTGTATCAAACACCTAAAACTAATGTAATACTGTATGTTAACTAACTAGACTTAAATAAACATTTTTTAAAAAGAAAAATGAGGAGCGCTTGGGTGGCTCAGTCAGTTAAACATCCAAATCTTGATTTTGGCTCAGGTTATGATCTCACAGTTCATGAGTTTGAGCCGCACGTCTGACTTTGTGCTGACAACAAAAAGCCTGCTTAGGATTCTCTCTCTCTTTCTGTCTGCCTCTCCCCAGCTTTTGCTCTCTCTGTTTCTCTCTCTCTCTCTCTCTCTGTCTCTCTCTCTCTCACACACACACACACACGCACAGAATAAACTTAAAAAAATAAAAATTTTAAATTTTTTAAAAAAGAAAAGTGATATAATCTAATGACCAGATGAGTGTCACTAACCAAAGGAGAATCAAACCTCATAGAAGAGTTTCATAAACTGGGCTTAATTAAACTGATCATGTCCAATCCTACTGCCCGTCCTATTCTGCCCAAGCTGTCGAGACTCTGGAAATAGAGCAGATTCTTCCTTTTGATTTGTGTACATTTTAGTGTCTTGAATCTAGAGGCTACTTCTGAAATTCACTGAAGTTACCAAAGATTGAATAATTAGCCCTTTCTCTCATTCACTGTTATTAGAGTCATTATCAACCCTTTGCAGTGAAAAGTGCAAAATGTACCAACGGTTGGGCTATTCAAACATTTTCTGGGGCAACATTATCCTATCAGGACAGTATCCTTAAAGAGGAGATGTGTGAATTCACATGCAGTGGCACGTAGAGCGAATTACCCAGGCATCATCTTTTCATTTAAGGAGCATGCACATGATTAAATTTCACAGCTAAAAACTCATCCTTAAAAGTTAAACTGTAGCAGAATAACGGATTGTATTTTATAGCTGTCAACTTGATTGACAAGTAGGACCCATCAGTATGTTTCTATTCTTGTAATTCAGGGACACTCCGGAAATATTTCCTAAGAGAAAACAAAGAAATATATGGAGGAAAAAAGGGAAGGAAACAGCCTTTCTGATTAAGAACATACTCCAGACAAAATACAGACATTTTCTTACATCCACTATGGTGCTAAAACCACTAGGCTGGAAAATGCCTTAGTTGTGGGGTGATTGGTGTCAATCAAATACTTCATTCTTATGTAGCAGCCATTTATCGTACTGCATAACTCATTTAATTTTTGGTAGTGTCGTTCTGCATTTTTATGCAGTTGGAATTGGTACTACATTTTGTAATTGCAGGAAGGGCTTATCTTTCCTGTACAAGAATTCAGAATTTTAGCTTTGTAATAGCTTATTGAAATATTCAATATTTTATTATGTTGTTATTATGGTACCTTCAGTGCTCAGTCTTTACACGTGGCTGTGATGTATTGGAGGTCATCTAAGCCATGCGAGTAGATGTGGTTCTCATCTCCCACCTCCACAGTGAGACGGACAGACAGATGGCACTGCAGCCTTGGAGACTGTGTTCTGTGTGGCATTTTACAGCTTCACAATTTCTGTCCTGGTGTAAGAAAGATGGGAGCTTCATTACCCTCTTTTTAATATGAGATTTGGTTAACATACCATAACATTCACCTTTATAAACTGTACAGCTTGGTGGACTTTAGTATATTGAATTAGTATTCAAAGTTGTTTGACCATCACTGTCTAATTCCAGAACATCTTCAACACTTCAGAAAGAAATACTGTACTATTAGCAGTCACTTCCCACTTCCCTTCCCTCTCCATGGCCTCTGACGACTTCCAATCTTTCTCTCTATAGATTGGCCTAATTTGGACATTTCATATACATGGAGTCATGTATATGATTCCAGTAAGTGGCCTTTTGTGTCTCGTTTCTTGGGCTTCGCATAAAGATTGAAAAGCTCATCCATGTTGTGGTATGTATCAGCGTTTTTATGGCTGAATGATATTCCATTGTATGGATGTGCATGCCACATTTTGCTTATCAATTCATCAATTGAGTGCCCTTTTGGTTTCCTTTTTTTTTTCTGCTATGAATACTGCTGCTCTGAGCATTCATGTACAATTTTTTTTAACATTTATTTATTTTTGAAACAGGGAGAGACAGAGCATGAATGGGGGAGGGTCAGAGAGAGAGGGAGACACAGAATCTGAAACAGGCTCCAGGCTCTGAGCTGTCAGCACAGAGCCCGACACGGGGCTCGAACTCACGGACTGCAAGATCATGACCTGAGCCGAAGTTGGACGCTTAACCGACTGAGCCACCCAGGCACCCCTCATGTACAAGCTTTGATGTGAACACATCTTTTCAATTCTCTTGAGTACATACCTAGGAAAACTTGCTGGCTCCTATTAACTCTGTAGCTTTTTGAGGAACCACCACCCTGTTGCCCAGAGCAGCTGCACCACCTTGCATCTGACCAGCAGTGAGGGTTTCAATATCTATACATCCTCACCAACACTTGTTATTATTTTCCCTCTTGAATGCCACGTATATTTTTTTAATGTTTATTTTCAAGAGAGAGACAGGGCAGGAGTGGGGGAGGGGCAGAGAGAGAGGGAGCAGAATCCGAAGCAGGCTCCAGGCTCTGAGCTGTCAGCACAGAGACCAACGTGGGGCTCGAACTCACGAACTGGGAGATCATGACCTGAGCTAAAGTCGGACGCTTAACTGACTGAGCCACCCAGGTGCCCCTTAAATACCATGTCTTAAAGAACCGTGCACAGTATTCATCAAATATTTATCATGCAGCTTAATTTTTATGGCAATATTCTAGGATATTCTGCCTTTTTATGTATTATTGTCACTACTAAGTAGAAATAAGAAAAATATAAAGGAGACTGGAAGATTTGGAAGGGAGCTAATGACCTTCAACCCATACAGGATGGAGCTGAATTCTTATGGGGTTACCTTCAACCCATACAGGATGGAGCTAGTGGATATATGCTTTTGCCTGCCATAGACAGAGAGCATTCCCTATGCCTTCTAGGAGGAACTCCTGGCAAAGTCCAGTCCACATGGCTCACAGGAGTGTGATCTTGAGATGTAACCTTACACTATTCTTTCCTCCTTCTCAGTTGCATTCCCTTTTTCACTCCTGAGCCTGGTATCGTCTTCCAAACAAACCACCTACACCTAAGACCTTATCTCAGACTCTAGAGAAAGGCAGACAAAAGCATATATCCATTAGCTCCGTCCTATGTGGGTTGAAGGTTACCCCAAGGTTATTAACTGCCTCTCACTTCCAGGCTGTACTAACTCACCCCAGTAACCCCCACAGCATTAGAGAAACTGCAGGGAAAAAAGTCAAACAAACAAACACACAAACATGGATAGGTGAGAAGATAGCAATGCAGAGTGAGTCCAAGAGCTTCTAGAACTGTCCACAGAACTATGGCTGAACTCCATCATGGCCCAGAGGCTTCCCAGTGGAGCACTGGAAGGACCTGGTAAGCATGGGGTATGTAACATGGCTCCTTCCACAGCACAAAGGAAAACCTGACACCCAAATATTACCTGAAACAATGGATTTCAAATATTTTTTCCTTACAAACAACAGTAAGAAATATATATATATATATATATATATATATATATATATATATATATCTCATGACTCTCGGGCATACAGAGACAAAAATTTATTAAACAGTATACTTTAATGTGTACAAAGCAATGTAATATTTTCTGTACTATGCTGTTACTTTGTGTTTAATTTAAAACATGCCATTCATAACTCTCTAAATTATTTTTGAAATTAACCCATAGTTTGGAAAACACTGGCTGAAAAGATAAAATGATTTACTAAGAAATTAAAAAATAGCTTGCTAGTATAATTAAAATCATGTGGCCTGGAGCCCCCTACAAGGAAATTTTTAGACCTAAAGGTCATAATCTCAAGGTCACTGAAAAGAGTAGACTGAATTCTTAAGAAATTAGAAAACAGGGTTGCCTGGGTTCATGTTCCATGGTTCTGAATATCATCTGTCAGTGTTTCAGAATCTGTAAATGGGTAGAGAACATCTAGCTCCCTAAGAGAACAAACTGGGCAGGAACACAGAAGGGCCAAATAATGAGGTGCTGTGTCTCCTGTTTTTCCCTTGGCTATTTTGTTTCCTGCTGTCCCAATTCATGTGTGGACAGTGAGGAGATGCAGTGCACATCTTGTGCATAGGTACATGCATACATTCACAGCCAGCTGTGTGCGGCTTATCCTTAGAGCTGGCTGGTGTAGTATCTCAGGATCCGTTTGCATTTTATGTTTGTTTCAGGGTTACTGTTTTGACAGTTTTCATTTCTAAGCTTCTTTTCTCCTCTCGTAGAGGAAGAGCCTTTTGGTCTCTTAAGAGCAGAGCTCTATTATTGTAATCACCTTTCAGAAAAGAGAAAATTACCTGTAATTTTTATGCTATGAAGGTGTATCATAATAATTCAACCACCCACCTTACCCTCCAAATCAAATGGTGATTTTTTTTTTGAAGAAACTACTTTGTTCTTTCCTATTTCTTCATGTTCTTCAGAGGAAATGAGAGTTTGAGAATCTGGGAAATCCAACCCAGCTTCTGTGAGCTCTGGCCACCTCTTATTACTGTCAGCTATTGTGTTTAAGAATATGATTGCCACGGGAGTCCACACACAGCAGTTGTAACATACTGATAAAAGGGCACTGTTAGGGGCTAAATGAACAAGTGAGGGATAGGAACCCTCACATCAGCCACAACCTTTCCATAGGGTCTTTTGCAATTACAAACACCACCTTTGCTAGTGTAGACAGCCCCTTCTAAGAGTTCTGCCCCTATCCCCAAGTACTCCTATGAATCTCTCACGGGAATGAAAACACATGTGTACATGGACACACACAGACATACATACCACTGAATCTGCAGGTACCCATTAGTATTAAGATCTCACAGAATCCCAGTTGTAATTGAATATCGTCCAATTATTGTAGGAAAAAAACACAGGGACTGCTGGGTGGGGGGAAGCTTCTTTTGCCATCTGTCGCTGGATGTCTCTGCACCTGGGTTCACAACTGTTCCCAAGAAGCGCCTTTAGAAGTAACCCGTAGGTAACAGTTGCCTTCTTCATGTTACAGTAGAGCTTCTATGATAACAGTTCTGAAGCTGATTTCATGTGATGTTACATGAGTGTCCGTTGAAACTTAAGTTTGGTAATGAGGTAACTTTGGGAAGTGCTGTCCTACTGGGTGAGTGCTGGTAAAACAGGTTAGCATTTTCAAGAGTCTGACATGTCTCAAGGTTAAGGAATTTAACTTTTCAAACCCAGTATGTCCCACGTCTATTCATATATAAGACATCTTTTGATAGCTTGAAAGACAATGATTATTTGCATAGCTCAATATGGAAACCAGTGTTCTAGCCAGAGTGCCATTTTGTTTTTTCCTGGATGACTTTTCCATCGCTTTTTCTGTGATGCTTTTTTATTCTTCTAAGTTCTCTAGGAGAACTTTGGCATCCCTTCAAACAACAAACCTTCATCTCCTGGATAATTTCTTTATTGTACCACCATTGTCTCCTTCAGTGATGTTAGCTGCAAACTACAGGATCATGGCTATTTGTATATACAAATTTAAGAAGTCCCCATATCAATTCTTGATTCTTGTCCTTTGATTCACTTGGCATATCAGTGTGGCTTTTCATTGTCCAGAGGCGTGAACTCCTTCTCTGCTTTCCTTTGCCCATCTGGCAGTTTTGAATCACCATTAAAGATTTGGGGTTGGGTGCTGGAAGGGTGAGGTGTCTACACTGGTTGGGAGAAGGAAGAGGATATAGATGTGCATTTGGTTGTTATCCTACTTCCCTGATTATAATCTTCATGTCTCCAATCAAATATCATCATCATCATTTTGTTAGTAGGAGTAATAGTAGTTGGTTGAGTGTTCACTTCATGGCAAGCATATGTGAGAACACATGTCAATGTTAATTTTCTTTGGTTCTCTCAGCAACCCCATAATGTATGCCTTGCTTTTCTCACTTTACAAATAGGCGCACATAAATGAACTGACTTGCCCACTCCCATGCTAGTAAATGGCAGAGCCAGAAATCATATGTAGGTCATTTTAGCACAGAACTTTTGTCTCTCACTGGGGCCGCTGCTCCCCAGTTTTGCTCTCCTCTTACAAGCCAGGTGCTGACATGCTTCCAGATTTCAGTAGCTTCCACTCAGGGTTCTGCTTTACCAGGACTGCATCTGAACCCTGAGCCAAAAAGAAAACACTTTTGTTATTGAATCTTAACCGTGGTGCTAAATGGAAACTCACCATACATTTCTCTAACAGATGTTGATGAGGACTATCAAAATAATTGAAAATATCCAATTTTTAAAACAAAGGCCTAAAAAAGGGTAAAACTTGAATTTACATTAGATGGTAAACATATTTTCTGGCCTCAAAATAGATCCCTTTGATTGTCGTTAGTGCAGAATCACGATAGCATTTAAGGAATGCTTGCAGAACTTACTGGCAAAAGGCAGAAATAGTTATCCAAATGCAAGACATCACAGAGACCATGAGGGGCAAAACTGCAAATGTAGTTTCTTCTGAGAGCAGCTTTGTTGCATATTAAGACAGTCTTCATGCATGGTTAACTATTATTTATTGAGTATCTGTTGTGTACAAATGGGTGACTCATTAAGAAGGAAGTTGCTATGGCATAAACACTGATGAACATTTATGAAATGTCATAAAAAGCATTTTAATATTAAAATCTCAATTCTTTGAAATACTGACACATTGCAACAAGGAGTAATTAAAATAAATATTTGATGGAATTTTATTGTTTAAAAATGGGATAAAAATTAATGAGGGATATAATACACAGTGATATAATAAAATGGCTAATATATTACCACATATTTTTTGAAGACAGCAAAAACCAATTAGACAAAACACTTCTCATTTATTTTAATAAACATTGTGTGTGTGTGTGTGTACACATTACCCAAAACTGTTGTAGAGTTTAGTAAGTAAGACTCTTTTAAGTACACATGGCATTAAATAAAAGTATAAGAGGTAAATAATTTTTAATTTGAATATTGTGCTCTGGTAATTGCTGGTCCCACTTACTGTGAGTAATGTAGGATGAGGAAATCTGTGCCAAAGAGGACAGTGTGTCCTCTCCTGTGTACATACTCTGTTAACACATGGTGAATTTTTTCCTTTTTTAAAAAAGTTTATCTTTTATTTTTTTAAAATTTACATCCAAATTAGCATATAGTGCAACAATGATTTCAGAAGTAGATTCCTTAGTGCTCCTTAACTATTTAGCCCATCCCCCCTCCCACAATCCCTCCAGTAACCCTCAGATTGTTCTCCATATTTATGAGTACCTTCTGTTTTGTCCCCCTCCCTATTTTTATAGTATTTTTGTTTCCCTTCCCTTATGTTCATCTGTTTTGCCTATAAAAGTTCTCATATGAATTAAGTCATATGATTTTTGTCTTTCTGTGGCTAATTTCACTTAGCATAATACCTTCCATTTCCATCCATGTAGTTGCAAATGGCAAAATTTCATGCTTTTTGATTGCCGAGTAATGTTCCATCGTATATATATACCACATCTTCTTTATTCATCCATCTGTGGACATTTGGGCTCTTTCCATACTTTGGCTATTGTTAATAGTACTGCTCTAAACATGGGGTTGCATCTGTCCCTTTGAAACAGCACACCTGTATCCCGTGGATAAATGCCTAGCAGTGCAATTGCTGGGTTGTAGGGTAATTCTATTTTTAGTTTTTTGAGAAACCTGCATACTGTTTTCCAGAGTGGCTACACAAACTTGCATTGCTGCCAGCAGTGCAAAAGAGATCATCTTTCTCTGCATCCTAGCCAACATCTGTTGTTGCCTGAGTTGTTAATGTTAGCCATTCTGACAGCTGTAAGGTAGTATTTCATTGTGGTTTTGATTTGTATTGCCCTGATGATGAGTGATGTTGAGCATTTTCTCATGTGTCGGTTGGCCATCTGGATGTCTTCCTTGGAGAAGTGTCTTTTCATGTCTTTCACCCATTTCTTCACTGGATTGTTTTTTTGGGTGTTGAGTTTGGTAAGTTCTTAATAGATTTTGGATACTAACCCTTTATCTGATATGTCATTTGCAATTATCTTCTCCCATTCTGCCAGTTGCCTTTTAGTTTTGCTGATTGTTTCCTTCGCTGTGCACAAGCTTTTTATTTTGATGAGATCCCAATAGTTCATTTTTGCTTTTGTTTCCCTTGCCTCAGGAGACGTGTTGAGTAAGAAGTTGCTGCGGGCAGGATCAAAGAGGTTTTTGCCTGCTTTCTTCTCGAGGATTTTTATGGCCTCATGTCTTACATTGAGGTCTTTCATCTATTTTGAGTTTATTTTTGTGTATGGTGTAAGAAAGTGGTCCAGGTTCATTCTTCTGCATGTCACTATCCAGTTTTCCCAGCATCACTTGCTGAAGAGACTGTCATTATTCCATTGGATATTCTTTCCTGCTTTGTCAAAGATTAGTTGGCCATACATTTGTGGGTCCATTTCTGGGTTCTCTATTCTGTTCCATTGATCTGAATGTCTGTTCTTGTGCCAGTACCATACTGTCTTGATGATTACAACTTTGTAGTATAGCTTGAAGTCTGGGATTGTGATGCCTCCTGCTTTGGTTTTCTTTTTCAAGATTGCTTTGGCTATTCGGGGCCTTTTCTGGTTCCATACAAATTATTTGTTTAGGATTATTTGTTCTAGCTCTGTGAAGAATGCTGGTGTTATGTTGATAGGGATTGCATTGAATGTGTAGATTGCTTTGGGTAGTATCGACATTTTAACAATATTTGTTCTTCCTATCCAGGAGCATGGAATCTTTTTCCATTTTTTTGTGTCTTCAATTTCTTTCATAAGCTTTCTATAGTTTTCACTGTATAGATTTTTCACCTCTTTGGTTAGATTTATTTCTAGGTATTTTATGATTTTTTTTGTGCAACTGTAAATGGGATCGATTCCTTGATTTCCCTTTATGTCACTGCATTGTTGGCGTATAGGAATACAACTGATTTCTGTGTGTTGATTTTATATCCTTCAACTTTGCTGAATTCATGAATCAATTCTAGCAGTTTTTTGGTTTAATCTTTTGGGTTTTCCATATAGAGTATCTTGTCATCTGCAAAGAGTGAAAGTTTGACCTCCTTCTGGCCAATCTGGATGCCTTTTATTTCTTTGTGTTGTCTGATTGCTGAGGCTAAGACTTCCAATACTATGTTGAATAACAGTGGTGAGAGTGGACATCCCTGTCTTGTTCCTGACCTTAGGGGCGAAGCTCTCAGTTTTTCCCCATTGAGGATGATATTAGCGTTGGGTGATTCATATATGGCTTTTATGATCTCGAGGTATGATCCTTCTAACCCTACTTTCTTGAGGGTTTTTATCAAGAAAGGATGCTGTATTTTGTCAAATGCTTTCTCTGCATCTATTGAGAGGATCATATGGTTCTTGTCCTTTCTTTTATTGATGCGATGAATCACGTTAATTGTTTTGCGGATATTGAACCAGCCCTGCATCCCAGGTATAAATCCCCCTTGGTTGTGGTGGATCATTTTTTTAATGTATTGCTGGATCCGGTTGGCTAATATCTTGTTGAGGATTTTTACATCGTTGTTCATCAGGGAAATTGGTCTATAGTGCTCCTTTTTCTTGGGTCTCTGGTTTTGGAATGAAGGTAATGCTGGCTTCAAAGAAAGAGTTTGCAAGTTTTCCTTCCATTTCTATTTTTTGGAACAGCTTCAAGAGAATAGGTATTAACTCTTCCTTAAATATTTGGGAGAATTCCCCTGGAAAGCCATCTGGCCCTGGACTCTTGTTTTTTGGGAGATTTTTGATCACTAATTCAATTTCCTTACTGGTTAAGGGTCTGTGCGAATGTTCTGTATCTTCCTGTTTCAGTTTTGGTAGAGTATATGTTTGTAGGAATTTGTCCATTTCTTCCAGATTACCCATTTTATTGGCATATAATTGCTCATAATATTCTCATATTATTGTTGTTATTTCTGCTGTGTTGGTTGTGATCTCTCCTCTTTCATTCTTGATTTTATTTATTTGGGTCCTTTCCTTTTTCTCTTTGATCAAACTGGCTAGTGGTTTATCACTTTTGTTAATTCTTTCAAGGAACCAGCTTCTGGTTTCATTGATCTGTTCTACTTTTTTTTTTTTGTTTCAATAGCATTAATTTGTGCTCTAATCTGTATTATTTCCTGTCTTCTGCTGGTTTTGGGTTTTATTTGCTGTTCTTTTTCCAGCTTCTTAAGGCATAAGGTTAGGTTGTGTATGTGAGATCTTTCTTCCTTCTTCAGGAAGGCCTGGATTGCTATATACTTTCCTCTTATGAACACCTTTGCTGCATCTCTGAGGTTTTGGGTTGTGGTGTTATCATTTTCATTGACTTCCATATAGTTCTTAATTTCTTCTTTAACTTGTTGGTTAGCCCATTCATTCTTTAGTAGAATGTTGTTCGGTCTCCAAGTATTGGTTACCTTTCCAAATTTTTTCTTGTGGTTGATTTCAAGTTTCAGAGCATTGTGGTCTGAAAATATGCATGGTATGATCTTGATCTTTTTGTACTTACTTAGGGGTGATTTGTGTCCCAGTATTTGGTCTATTCTGGAGAACGTTCCATATGCACTGGAGAAGAATGTATATCTGCTGCTTTAGGATGAAATGTTCTGAATATATCTGTTAAGTCCATCTGGTCCATCGTATCATTCAAAGCTATTGTTTTCTTTTTGATTTTTTGATTAGATGATCTGTCCATTGCTGTGAGTGGGGTGTTGAAGTCTCCTATTATGGTATTACTATCAATGAGTTTCTTTATGTTTGTGATTAATTGATTTATATATTTGGGTGTTTCCACATTTGGCACAAAAGTATTTACAATTGTTAGGTCTTCTTGGTGGATAGACCCCTTAATTATGACATAATGTCCTTCTGTATCTCTTGATACAGTCTCCATTTTAAAGCCTAGATTTTCTGATATAAGTATGGCTACTCCGGCTTTCTTTTGTTGACCATTAGCATGATACATGGTTCTCCATCCCCTTATTTTCAATCGGAAGGTGTATTTAGGTCTAAATTTGGTCTCTTGTAAACAGCATATACATGGATCTTGTTTTCTTACCCATTATGTTACCCTATGTCTTTTGATTGGAGCATTGAGTCCATTGACATTTAGAGTGAGTACTGAAAGATATGAATTCTTGCCATTATGATGCTTGTAGAGTTTGAGTTTCTGGTGGTGTTCTCTGGTCCTTTCTAATCTTTGTTGCTTTTGGGGTGTGTGTGTGTGTGTGTGTGTGTGTGTGTGTGTGTGTGTGTGTATTTTCATCTTTTCTCCCCTCAGCGAGTCCCCCTTAAAATTTCTTGCAAGGCTGGTTTAGTGGTCACAAACTCCTTTAATTTTTGTTTGGGAAACTTTTTATCTCTCCTTCTGTTTTGAATGAGAGCCTTGGTGGATAAGAATTCTTGGCTGCGTATTTTCCTGATTCAGCACATTGAATATATCCCACCACTCCTTTCTGGCCTGCCAGGTTTCTGGGGTTAGGTCTGCTGCAAACCTGATCTGTCTTCCCTTGTAGGTTGGGGACTTTTTTCCCTTGCTGCGTTCATGTTTCTCTTCCTGCCTATTTTGTGAATTTGACTATGATATGCCTTATTGATGGTCGGTTTTGTTGAATCCAATGGGGGTCCTCTGTGCTTCCTGGATGTTGATGTCTCTGTCTTTCCCCAGGTTAGGAAAGTTTTCCACTACGATTTGCTCACATAACCCTTCTACCCCTATTTCTCTCTCTTCCTCTTCTGGGACACCTATGATTCTGATGTTGTTCCTTTTTAATGAGTCACCGATATCTCTAATTCTTAAATTGTTCTCTTTTGCCTTAATCTCCCTCTTTTATTCTGCTTCGTTATTCTCTAAAGTTTGTCCTCTGTATCACTGATTCTGTGTTCTGCCTCATCCATCATTGCTGCTGCTGCATCCATTTGTGATTGCAGCTCAGTTATAGCATTTTAAATTTCATTCTATTTTTTACTTCTTTTATCTCTGCAGAAAGGGATTCTAATCTATGTTCGACTCCAGCTAGTATTCTTATTATCATGATTCTAAATTCTGGTTCAGACATCTTGCTTGTATCTGTGTTGGTTAAGTCCCTGGTTGTTGTTTCTTCATGGTCTTTCTTTTGGGGTCAGTTCCTTCATTTTGTCATTTTGAAGGGAGAAAAGGAATTAATGAGGTTGAAAAATAGAAATAAAAAATTAAAATTAAAAAATATTAAATTAATAAATCAAACACACACTCACAAAAATCAAATAATTGATGCTAGATCCTAGGTGTGTTTTGTTCTGGGTGCTGAAAGTGGTTTGACAGATTAGAGGAAAAAACAGGGGGGGGGGGAAAGGAAATCGTTTGAGAATTTGAAAAAATGAATATACTGAAGTAGACTAAAATGAGATGGGAGTTAAATAGAATTTGAAAAAACAGGGACAAAAGTAAAGAATATAGAAGAAAAAAAATTTAAAGTATTTAAAAAAATTAAAAATGAATTTTGTCTTTTTCTGTATTCAAGAAAAACAAAAAAGAGAATAAAGATTAAAAAAAGAAAAGAAAGGATATCGTTTGAAAATTTGAAAAAGTGAATACACTGTAGTAGACTAAAATAAAATGATGGAAGTAAAATAGAATTTAAAAAAATTCACATAAAAGCAAAAAACATAGTAAAAAATAAAGACAAATATTTTTAATAGAAATTGAAAGTAAAAATGAAGTTTTTTCTTTGTGCATTCAAGAAAAAGAAACGAGAAAGAGAAAAAGAAAAGGAAAAAAAGGAAATGGTTTGTAAATTTGTAAAGGTGAATACACTGAAGTAGACTAAAGTAAAATGATGGAAGTAAAATAGAATTTGAAAAAATTTACACAAAAGTGAAAAATATAGTAACAAAAATTAAACAAAAATATTTTTAATAAAAATTGAAAATGAAAATGAATTTTTTCCCTTTCTGTATTCAAGAAAAAGAAAAGAAGTGTAAAGAGAAAGAAAAAAAAAGAAAATTGAATAGATGGACCTGCTAAGAGATTGAAGTAGGACTGAAATTACTTCCTTTTCCCCCAGAAGTCAGACTATATAGTGCTGTATAGTCCATAAACTAAGCAGGCGGTGAGACTGGTGTTCTTGAAGAACTAAGTTGGCCCAGTTGGGTGGGGCTCAGTGTAATGGCTCCACTCTCCACTAGATGGCGCTGCTAGCCTACTGGGGAGGAGTATTGTGGTGCTCCTAGGTTCTTCTGTGCATGCACAGGAGCGGTGAAAATGGTGCCATCCAGCTACCCAGTCTCTAGTTTTGGATCTCTGTTCTCCCAGATCAGCAATCGTGCACCTGTCCTCTGTCTTCAGCTTTTGTCCACTCCCCTCCTTTTTATTCTCTGTGACCAGGCCCCAGGCAGTACCTCTCTTCTGAGTGTTGTCTCAGATGCAGCTGTTTTCCCCGGCCCCTTACTTCTGAAGGGCTGTGGCTTTGACCCTTTCCTCCCCTCTGTGGGAGGGTCTCACTGAGCAATGGCCGAATGTCAGCTGCACCCAGGAATGCTTGCTGGACCCTGCTGCTGCCAGTGCCCTGAGACTGCGGCCAGGTGCCAGCCCACCTCAGAAAAAGTTCGTGAGATAGTGTAGCAGCACTGTTTCAGAAATTATGGAAAATCACAACACACATCTTGTGCCAGGCTTCACCCTTAATAACCTTGTTCCACCTGTGCATGTGAGCGTTCTCTGGAGTCTGCTGGGACCAAGTGGCCTCAACAGTCCCTACCAAATGTCTTTCCAGCAGTGGAACCACTTTTCCACATGTGGCCCAAGAACCTCCCGGACCCCACTCTGTTCCTGGGGATTCTCCCTTCCCACTAGAGTGCCGCCAGGTATCCAGCTGCAGAGTTGCAGACTCTGCGCTCCCCTTGTTTAAGGTCTTAATGGAATTTAAACCCTCTCCTTTCTCCTTTCTCCCTTTTTAGTTTAGTCCCTTCAGCTGTTTCCAGTTTTCCATTTTCTCTCCAGCTGCTTTTGGGGAGGGGTGCTTTTTCTGTATTCTCCTCCCCACTCCAGTCTCCATCCTCTCTCTGCTCGCAAAAGCACCTCCCTTCCTCCTCCTCCTTGCTCCCCAAGTTCACCTTTCCATGCCACATACCTGATGAATTCTGTGGTTCAGGTTGTGCAGATTGTTGTGTTAATCCTCCAGTCAGTTTTCTAGGTGTGTAGGATGGTTTAGTGTTGTTCTGGTTCTATTTCATGAAGGCAAGACACACAAAAAACTTCCATGCTGTTCCACCATCTTGGCTCCTCCCAACACGTGTGAATGT
>NW_026464012.1:0-19765 GCF_027475565.1 Acinonyx jubatus
TATTCCCTTCCATTTTTAATCCCAACCCTCCATGAGCACTTACCCATTAAGTTTTCATTAAATATATTAAAACCAGGGGTGCCTGTGTGGCTCAGTCGGTTAAGCTTCTGACTGTTGTTTTAGGCTCAGGTCATGATCTTCAGTTTGTGAGATTGAGCCCCATGTTGCACTCTGTGCTGGCAGCATGGAGCCTTCTATGTTTTCTCTCTCTCTCCCTCTATCTCTGCTCCTCCTCTGCTCTCTCTCCCTTTCTCTCACAGAAAATAAATAAATAAATAAATAAATAAATAAATAAATAAATAAAATTCATGTTTCTTTGCTTCTTGATACTCTGTAGTTGTTTGGAAATCTTATATTGCCCTTCTTGTTATAACAATGTGTTTGTATATCTGCTATTCTTTCCTTCTTCAAGATGAAAAACATTTTATCTTGATATAAGAGCATATTAGGGTTCAAAGCAGAACTTATCAATCCTTATTGTGAATCAGCATCATATTTTAAAGTTTATACACATGTCTGCCCTACTAAGAAATTTAGTTTGCTCAGGAATAGAAAAGGCCAACTGCATATTTGTTTATTCTCTTAATTTTTAGAAATAATTTTAATTTTATAAAAATTTGAGACTCAGTAATTTTTGAAATACCCCAGATACCGTGATATGATGTCAATGATTATAATCCATTGAGTAAAATGTATCTTAATAATTTAGGACATACTATTTCTTTAAGTGTAAAAAAGTACTGGGGTGCCTGGGTGGCTCAGTCGGTTGAGTGTCTGACTTCAGCTCAGGTCATGATCTCAAGGTCTGTGGGTTCGAGCCCCACATCCAGCTCTGTGCTGACAGAGCCTGCTTCAAATTTTGTGTCTTTCTCTCTGCCCCTCCCCTGCTCACTCTCTCTCTCTCTTTCTCTCTCTCTTTATCTCTCAAAAATAATGAATAAACATTAAAATTTTTTTTAAAAAATAAATGTAAAAAAGTACTATCCTTGGTATTCCTGGCTATGAGGTATTTCACTTATGTAACAATATAACTCACTAGGTGTAGCTACCTATAAATTTGTGGTAGCAGGAAACAGCTACAGATTCGGGTCTCTTAATTTTATCTAGAACTACTTTCAATATACAAAACTATCTTTCCTCATAATTCTGAAATTAGCTAACAAATGGCTGTGCATAGGGTTGTATAGAAAACTTGCAAATGTAATTGAATTTTCTAGTTTGTCTGGCTATACTTGTGCAAAGGCAAAAAGTAAGCAAAGGGTACAAATAAGATTTTAAAAAATGTGTTATAGTTCCCAGTATTCGTGTATTTGTGGAAGTCTTAATAATAATCTATTTTTACCTATATGGTTCTACCTAGTATAGCAACTGTGCTTTGAAGAGTTTGCGACTTGTAAAGATGAATATATGCTTGGTATAAAAGTGACACCAAGTCTTTATTGAATGTAAATGATTAAATAAATTAATCAATCACTGATAAAGGATACTTTGGATATTAAAGAAAATCGAGGAAAAGATTTGACATGTCATGAACCCCCATGTCATCTAATAAAAGAGATCTTACTAACTTAAAATTAGTGTTTCAAATTTCAGTCATATGGAGCACATCTACAATTTATCTGCTCCCTGGTTTTCACTCAACTATGTCTGTTTGCCCTTTTATCCTATTTCTTGATTCTAATTGCCAACTGCCCCTGTCCTTTTAGCATATTCACCTTGAATAAAAAATGTCAACTAAAAATAAAGCTATGTAAACATCAAAATTAGATAACATTTGCTGTAATAAATAATTAAATCTAATTGATAGGAAAAAATAAATTTTTTAGAATGAACATTACCATCAGCCACACATTGTATATGTAACATTTAACTATTGCTAATCATCTTTAAAATTAGAACTTCAAATTCAAAATATATTTTGACCTTTCCTAGTCTTTGTGCTCTAAGAAACAAAGTCTTACTAGTTTTTATTTGCTAACGGAAATATGTTTAAACTATTGCATACTAGATTTTGCATTTTACATGCCAATAAAACTACTTTAAATGAACACCTACATAGATAATCTAAATTTTGAGTTTACAAATTATTATTTACTATACTCACTTCTTAAATTTATTATTAGTATTACATTATATTCATAAAATATATTTTACTATAAACATTTAGAAACCAGATATATTCAAAATTAAAATAATTCTTCTCAGTAAAATACAGTTGGTAGGGAGATAAGTGAATATAACAATGAATGAATGAGTGAACAAGGTTGTATTAGGAGTTGAGAACAGAAGCATTATCCTATTTTGGAACCTTAATGAAGGCAGGAGTTTAGTCTTCTGGCAAGCATCTGGTGCTCCAAAAACAAGAAGGTCTCTTGTTCCTGCCTAGAATTGCACCAATACGACTAAAGCATCTTTCTCACTTGTACGTGGATTTATAAATTAGGATACACTATTGCTCATACTACCTTGTTTGACAAAGTCTTGAGCGGTTATTTGCCTTTTGAAAGCATTCTCTGCCTTCTTGCAGAATCTGTAAGATAACCAGAAGCCAAAATAAAAAATTCATTTGTGTATTTGAATCCCCTATCATCAGGCAAATATGCAATGCAATTATTTTTGTAATGTCAAATGTTATCTTATAAATTATACATTAATCATCTTGATGCTGCAGAAGGCTCTTGGTGGCAAAACACAATGGCAAGAAAAAAATAGTAGAGAAGATCACTATCCCTTTTGTCATCTAAGTATCTGGCATTTTCTTCTATACAAAGCATTGCACTGCAAAATACTTCATTATCCCACTTAGCCATTCAGTTATTCAATCTGATATCTTAAATAATAAAAGCATAATTTCCTTAGAAAACGTGTATTATCATAATTACCTGGTTACACATAGAATCTAGAAACAGCCATATGCATTTGTAAAGAGAATGATAACAATATAAATATTTTCAAGACACTCCATTCAATTAATTCAACCACTAGACCATTTATTATGCTCATGATGCAATTTTTTATTCTCTTATGCCAGGGGTAGATTTTAGGTCTTTTATTAATTGACAGGTTCTCTAGAGGAGAAAAGGGATTACACGCAGGAATTATGACAGATAGATTTATAGATGATAGTTTGTCCCAGCTACTATAGAATGAAATTAGTAGGAATGTTTGGTGTGCAAAAACCAATAAACTAGAAAAATTGCAGGTGCTTATATAAAAGAGCCAAATGAATCCAGTGAACATAATCTTGACCATTTGCCATGATTTATCTTTTTTGAGAATTTCCCTGGCACAATTTCAACCCTGTTAATCAGAATATTAAGTGCTGTAACAGATTGATGCAGTTTTAACAATATGACCCAATATGGGGCAATTAGCCTGGCTGTGTCCTTCCTGAGTCACAGATATTTAAATTGCTTGAATGTATGCCATGCCTCATACTGTTTTTCTGTTTACTTAATCTAACCAAAGTAACTTTCATTTGTGTGTAACCAAAATAATCTTTATTACACCAAGGTATTAAAGGAGATAGCAACATTTTCTGAAAGATAAGGGAAAGTTTTTTAAGAGGAAAGGAAAGAAGTATTTAAAGTATAGGTCTTATTTAATACATAAGGACATAGTAGGGAGTTTGTTACATAAAATTATTAGCATTTGGCTTTTGACTAGGTAATGCATTTACCTATTTAACAATATTTATTAAATTTTTTTATATTCTAGGTTCTGTGGATGTAATGATGAAGCTGGAATCTGAACTAAGCCATGACTTACAGAGTTTACATTTTGTCCTGTCCATAGCAAATTGACATAAAGGAGGAATTGTGTATTTAAAAAGGATATTTAAGTCCCCTGTGCTTACAGTGACATTCCACTGATTTTTACCTCATTATGTTGAGATATTCCTTGATGGTACTGAAGCAGTTCCCTATTAGCTTCCTGTTTACCCTATGTCGGGAAGACAGCATTTAGAAATGTGACTATTTTAAGCTCTATTCAGAGGTTAAGTGTTTTGGGAATGGATCTGCCCAGGTTGATTCAGACTTGACATTTAAGCCTGATCCCCATCCTGGACTTACCTATTCCTTGTTGCTTCATAACCTTTGAGTCATTTTGGTTTGTTACAGAGCCCTAGTACATGCATCCTTATCTCCTTTGTCTTTACTCCATAAACAATGGGGTTCATAGTGGGTGGCACCAGTAAGTAGAGGTTTGCCAGGAGGATAAGGACATGCTTGGGTACATGATCTCCAAAGCGATGGGTAAAGAAGGAAAAGAAGGCCAGAGTATAAAATATCAAGATGACACATATATGAGCTCCACATGTTGCAAAGGCTTTTGTCCGGGCTTCCCTAGAAGTTAGTTGGAAGACTGTTCTCAGGATTAGCCAGTAGGACAGGGAGATGAGGAAAAAGTCTAGCCCTGTGGTGAGGAGAGCAGCAGTGAGCCCATAAATGCTATTGAGGGCAATGCTATTGCAGGCCAACTTGGCAATGCCCATGTTCTCACAGTAGGTATGGTGGATGATGTTTTCCCGGCAAAAGCGTAGCCGGAGAATGAGGAGGACACCAGGAGTGACCACAGCCACACTCCGAGTCACCAGAGCCAGACCCACCTTGCTAATGAGAGAACCTGTAAGAAAGGTTGCATAATGGAGTGGTGTACAGATAGCCACGTAGCGATCAAAAGCCATGGCCAAGAGAACAGCAGATTCAGATAGGAACAGAGCATGAACAAAAAACATCTGTGTGAGACATGCAGGGAATGTTAATGGGGAAGGACCCTTCCAGAAGATAAGCAGCATTTGGGGCACTGTCACAGTACAAAGGAGAACATCATTGAGTGCCAGCATGGCCAGGAAGAGATACATGGGTTCATGGAGGTTCCTGTCCCCAACCACCACTGCCATAACCAAGCCATTGCCTATCACAGCCAAAAGGTACATGAAGCTGAAGGGGATGGAGATCCAGATTTGGAAGTCTTCTAATCCTGGGACTCCAGTCAGCAGAAAGGCAGTGAGGTGAGTGGATGTAGAATTGGATATTCTTGTAGACAGGTGGCCCAAGTCTGTTACATGAAAATTAGAGAGAAAATAGCTGCAGTAAATATTAATAGAAAACACATTCCTTCATCCTAGTTAAGATCTAACCATTAATTCTGGGATAAGGAAGTAGAAACAGAATAAAATCATCTGAAAAAAATTATTAAAAATCTGAATGAGGGTGCCTGGCTGGCTCAGGCAATAGAGCATGTGACTTTTGATCTTGAGGTCTTGAGCCTGAGTTCAAGTCCCACTTTGGGCTTACATCTTACTAAACACACACAAACACAACAAACAAACAAAAAAAATGCCCCCCCCCAAACCTGAATGATTATGGGCAAATCACTTCCCTTTTATGGGGCATCTTATTCTCTCTGAAAAAAAAAATATGAATCAGAATAAGTGGTAAACCTTTATTTTTGTAAACTTAATTGTTACAAACACATGATTTAGGTATATGTCTTTTGAACTTTCAACTGTGCTATGTATATAGTTTTTGCCTTTCTAACTTGATAATAATTTATTAAATACAAAAAAGTAATTTGTATTTATTTTTTCTATGTAACACTGAATAGAAGACTGGAGAGAGTTAATATTCCATTGTTTGACAAAGTTAATGGGAGGACGTGGGTTGGATGGTCAACTAATACATAATGAGTCAGCATGAAGATTCCAGTTCTTATTTTCCATCCTGATGGTGTGAGTGATGTTTCCTTGGCTTACTTTTTCTACAGTAAAGAAAATGTTTTATTCTGCCTCTCATTTCAACTCTTGAAGACAATAGTTTAATTACCATGAAATTTAAACTGCTTTGCTAAAGTTGTAGTGTTATTCAGACCCTAACAAGCACAAACATTCAAGGATCATGAAATGGAGTCAAGGAAGATGAAGACAAATGAAACTCCAGAGTACAGAATGTTCTCATTCAGAACAAGACAGTCACTGAAGATGTCAAGGCCCATGATTATTCAATTCCTATTATTGAAAGACCCAACCGCAGAGTGACTAAAATGTTCACATTCACAAACAAAAGAATAAGATCACATTTTAGCAACTTTAAAAAAAATTTAATGTTTACTTGTTTTTGAGAGAGAGAGAGAGAGAGAGAGAGAGAGCAAGAGAGAATGGGGGAGGGGCAGAGAGAGAGAGAGGGAAGCACAGAATCCGAGGCAGGCTCCAGGCTCTGAGCTGTCAGCAGAGAGCCTGACACACGGGTTGAATCCACAAACCAGGAGATCATGACCTGAGCCGAAGTCAGATGTTCAACTGACTGAGCCACTCAGGCGCCCCCACATTTTAGCAACTTTTTAAAGTAGCAGCAGTTCTTACTTTTCACATATCAAAAAAATTTTGAATAAAAATAGCTTTTGTAAAAAAAAAAAAAAAACACCTCAAATATCTTTTCCCAGGGCTTATAAAACACAAATTCAATTAGTCAAGTTTGTAATCAAATGCAATACTTTTGGTAAAGGCACCAAGTTTGTTTATAAACACTTTTTGACTGCAAATCATGAGAGGTTTCAAAAAGATGGATAATAAATGCTGTTTTCACTAAAAAGAACCACTAAAATCTAGAATCTGCAAAGGATCCACTTTTCACGTTACACCGCCACGAGGATGGAAAACTACACTGTAGTGCAAGATGTCTGTCATCCCTTTAATTGTTAATTGAAACCCTTTTCAGATTATCCCAACCCTTAACAAAGAAGTAGGACACATTATCACATGAATTAATACATATTTATTCTATTGTCCTTCACACTGTCTTCACTCTCTCTCTCTCTTCCTCTCTCTCTCTTTCTCTATTGAGATGATGAAGAAAAGACAAAATTTTTCATCAAAAGGCAAACACATAGAAGAGATGAAATGGTTTTTAATGCAAGTCCAAGAGAGAGTTTTTGAATGGTTGTTTTGGAGGTATAACAACTTTAATTAGCCTGGTAAGATTGAGGCTTTGCTTCTTTTATCTGGTTGTTTCCCAGCAGTGCCTGGCTTTGCCATGTAGCAGTCACACAGAAAATGTCAGCATATTTAAATAGAAGACATATCACATTTCAGCACAGGGATGGGCATTATGGCAGTAATGGTAAAAATAATAATTATATAGATGTATTAATGCTTACCATGTGCTAAGCATTTTCTTAAAACTCATTCTAATCACTTTACATAGATTATCCATTTTAATGGTAACAACTACTATATGAATAACTATTGTTAGTACCTAATTTTACACAGAAGGGAACTCAGGTACTCAAGGACTTTCCCAAGGTCACATCACTAAGGAGTATGTAAATCCTGTTTCAAAATCAGGGATCTAATTGCAGCACCCACAGTATTAACCACTAAACTATGCTAACTTACCTTTTAGATGCATGAGTTTTCTAAATCATTGGGAACATAAAAATGCAGATCTTGAATTTCCTCTTAGCACTGTCCACAGTGGTATTCTTAAGTCTTAACTAAAAACGTCATGTCTAGCTTATAGAGATTCAGAGAACATGTGTATACATATATATACCACCTGCATTTTACATAGATATCTATAACAACAATTGAAATCACCTTGGGGCCAAGAAGTCTTTTGGGTATTTTACCTGATGCGTGATTGTTTTTGCACCTGGGACCCATAGGTTGTATATGGAGTAGCTGATTAAACCAACCTTTCACACTTGTGAAGTTATATTTCCCAATTTTGAAATGCATTGTGTAATTTTCCATCTCAAACCAAGTACCTGAGCAACATCTCTGCACTTTTTTGCTAGTTCAGTATGTAGTCCTTGAGGGATACTATTGCCTGACTATTCTGGAATAAGGATATCTTTTTTGATAAAGACCAACTATTGAGGCTATTTTAATACATGTCCCTACATGGCTCAGTCTCCTTTAGTGAGATATTTTGAGGTTATTCCAAAGGAAAAGCACGTCAGAATATTTGAATGTTTGAAATATTCAAAATAATTGAAATATTTTAAACATTGAAGATTTAAATATATATATTACATATAATATATATATATATTACTTATAAAGCAGTTTTAAGTTTATAGAAAAATTAATCAGAAAGTACAGAGTCCACACATAATCTTTTCACTACAACCCACCTGGTTTCTCCTGTTATTAACACATCACATAGGTGTGATCCAACAGTTAAAACTTATAAGCCAATATTGCCACATTTTTGTTAGTTAAAAACAATAGTTACATGAGACCTCACTCCTCAAGGTGTACATTTTATGGTTTTGACCGTTTGTCAAATGATGACATGTATCCCCTGTTACGGCATCGTACACCACAGTTTCACTGCTCTACAAATCCCTTGTATTCTACATGTTTACCCATCCTTCCTTCCAAGCCCTTTGACAACCACTGATCGGTCTCTATAGTCTTATTTTTTTCACACTGTCATATAGTTGGAAACATGCAGTATTGGTGCCCTTTCAGATTGGGTTCTTTCCCTTAGCAATAAGCATTTAATTTCCTCTGTGCCTTTTCGTGGCTTAATAACTCATTTATTTTTACTGGTGAATAATATTCCATTGTATGGAAGTGCTACAGTTTATGCATTAACCTATTGAAGGACATCTTGGTTGCCTTCAAGTTTTGGTCATTATAAGTAAAGCTTCTATAAATATGTTGGTACCAGTTTTTGTGTGTAAAATAAGTTTTCACCTCATCTAGGCCAATACAAAGGAGTGTCATCACTGGCGCGTATGGTAAGATTATATTTACTTTTGTAAGAGCAGCCAAATTGCCTTCCAAAGCGATTTTAGTGATACAGTAACTATCAAAACAGATATTCCTCCACCTGCATTTTAAAGGATGGAGGGCAGTCTGACAGGAAAATACTCAAGTGAAATCCACAATATATCAGAAATAAGAAGCTTTTGGGATCAATATTACCATAGTTTATTTGTTCCCAAGGATACATGATCTGGGACCCATTTTCTCCATCTTCTGGCTGGCCATCAACTTGTGTGTCACAAACTGGCCCCATACATTGAGGGCAGGAAAAAAAGAAAGAGGCAGACCACTCTAGACAGATAAGTGGCAGGTTTAATAAGCAAGGGAACTTGCTTATGAGGCTTATCTTGGGTGGCCACAAGATGAGTAACTCCCTACACCAGCCCACCAGAATCTTAAAAGTTCATATAGAGGCCCTCATGGAATTTGGTCATGTATAGCCTCCAGGCGGTCTCAGCAACATGTTACTCTCTCAAGGCTGTGTCCTTGGAACAGGTCCTAGTCAGAAATGGTGGGCAGAATGTATATTCCAAAGACAGTGGAGTGGGTGAGAAGCCAGCAATTGCCTGGGTCTAGCTTGTGGGTTAACCAGCCCTTAAGTTCTCTTGATGACCTCCTTCAAAAATATGAACACAACATTGATAATAAAACAACCATGTGTTTCATCTTCCTTGAACTACATCTTCCAGAATTTTTCTATATAATTTCATTATGTTTCAATAAATATTATGTGTGGTTTATCTATCAAAAAAACCTCCCCTAGATTATTTACAAACATGCCTGAATCCTACATTCTTCTCTAGTGCATTTAGGCATATTTTTATGCAGCTTCCTGAGAAAGGGAAGACTAGAGGAAGAACAAGATTGTGGAGATTGGAGTTCAAGAATTCTGATTTAGAAGTATTAAGTTGAAATTCATATTATATACTATATGGAGATGTCAAGTTGTATGAGTAAAGAAATATAGGGCAGGGATGGTGATATGCACTTGGAAATTATCAGCACATATTATTTGTGGTCATAGGAATAAATGTGGTCATAGAAGGAAAGACTATAAATATGTAGAAGGTAAAGGCAGAACAAGAAATAGGGACCCTACAGATCAGGAGAAAATGGGAAGATATGTAAGGGGGTAGACAATATGAAGTATCTCCACTGATTCCCTTTTTCCTACCTTCTACATTCATTTCAACAGACAGCTTTATTTATTCTACCTTTAATTGATCTCAAATTTCATTTTTAAGTTTATTTTGAGAGAGAGTGAAAGAGTGTGCATATGTGTGTGTGTGTGTGTGTGTGTGTGTGTGTGTGTGTGTGTGTGTATACATAAGCTGGGGAGGGGCAGAGAGAAAGGGAGAGAGAAAATGCCAAGCAGACTACCCCTTGTCAGTGCAGAGCTGGATGCAGGGCTCGATCTCACAACTGTAAGATCATGACCTGAGTTGAAATCCAGAGTTGGCAGATAAGTGATTAAGCCACACAGGCACCCCCTGAAATATTATTTTGAATTTTTTTATTGTTGATTTCTTCCCCTTCAACAGATGTTTTTCACATCAAGGGCTTTGTCTGCTTTGTTTATTACACTGCCATTTAGAATATTCCCCTATTATAAATATTCAAAATATTATTTTGAATTTTTTTATTGTTGATTTCTTCCCCTTCAACAGATGTTTTTCACATCAAGGGCTTTGTCTGCTTTGTTTATTACAGTGCCATTTAGAATATTCCCCTATTACCTAGTGCTAAAAATAGTTGATTTAATGAATGAAAGAGCTGATTTAATGAGTAAATGCAGGAATGTGAAAAAATTCCATGTGCGTGGTGGTGGAATAAGAGATCTTAAAACTTCTTTGCAGGGTAGTGTTCAGAGCAATAGATATGTGTAGTTTTGTCTTTCTTTTTTCTATATTTCTGATACATTCCTATCATATTTTCATAAAGAATTGATCTTCTTCATATCTTTTCCTAATCAGTATAACAATAAAAATAAGACATATATCTAAGAACTGGAAAATGGCTAAATGAAGTATAAAACATGAAATTAATGAACTGTTTTGTGACCCTTAATATTGTAATTCCAAAAACTGTAGCATTAAAAGCAGTCTTTACTGCATAATATTTTCTCATTGGAAATCAGGAATTATGTGTGTGCAACCATGTAAAAAATTATTATGTAAAGCCAATGTGATTACAAATTTGAAAGAATTTAGTGTGAGAAACAGATCTGTAAAGTATTTTTGACCAACAAATACACCCCCACTGAAAATAGTTTTATCGTGAGACAAATTCTACTAAATAAATCATGTTTTCTTTCCCTTTTCATGGGCCATTAATAAAAATAGTGGGAGAATAACTCTGAGGATTTGGTGCTATCTTCTGTTCAAGAGTCTCTGCTCCAGCATAGTTGGGTTCCACAGGGAATGCATGCACAGCTGGGCCACTTTCTTGGCTTCCCTGAGGCAGTTCCTGAACTATTAATATAGTTGTGGTTAGCTGAAAAGGAAGTAGATTATAATAAAGTCAGGTCAGCAGCTTCTGATGATACAGGACAAGTAAGATCAAGGATAACACAACCACTTCAGTGTCTCACTTCATCACTAAAAGTATGGAACATGAGACACCGAACACTTCATCAATGTCAGCAGGGTCAGAGAACAAAATAGCATTGAAGATTTAAATGTTCTCTAAGGCAATAGGAGGGAGGAAACAATGGGATGCTGATTAGTATCTTCTATGAAGGAAATTCCTCATAAAATTGACAAGATGCCATAAAATTGTGGGGTTTTTTGTTTTGTTTCTTTTGTTTGTTTGTTTGTTTTGTATCTTTCTCCTTAATTCTATCAATGCAGGTCCCGAGTGCCACAACACCTTACCTCTCTTTAGAATTCTCCTTTTCTCCAGCAGCTTTACACTATTCCCATCTGATCTTGTCTCTAGGAAAGGCAGACAACCCAGCTGAGGTTTTCTGAGGATAAATAATGGCAGTGAAAACAAAAGACATAAAAGTAGCAGCCCCTTGACCTCCTATTTAGTCAAATCCTAGGGCAAAGCATAGACATCAACATTGTTATGTACAACAGAATCAAGGATAACCCAAGTTATTTAAAATTTTTTTAATCAAAGATCTGATAGTGAAGAATTCTAGGCTGTGATACAGAAACACCTGGAAAGAGAGGGGTTGTATCAGTTTACTCTCTTTATCCAATTCTGTACCCTCAGGAAGGCTACCTGCATGTGTCATATCTGCAGTACATAATTATTGTTGAAGTGAGAAGCAGGGACTTTGTGATCTATTGAAAAAAAGTCAGTTCCCATAGTGCCACAGTGACACAAGAAAACTATTCCAAGCAAGTATTGTACCATGTGGCTTCTGGGGAAACGGACTAGATGACAATGTCCCAAATAGAATCCAGGTTGCCTGCCTACTTCATGTTCTTACACCTTACTACAAAAAACTCTAAGGGCATCCGAATTGCTCATTCAGACCCTCATAACTAAGTCTCCAGAAGAAAAAGAAGACCAAAAAATGGTGAGACCAAGGGTTGATGAGTATGGAAAGATAATCTACACAAAAGAATAACCTCCTGGCAGCAGAGCTAGTGGGCCAAATAATTCTCTAATGTGAAATGTTATGTGTAATTTCATGGTAAATATTTTAATTGCTACTTTGCATTTGTAAACTTGCTTAATTATCCATTTAGTTTTTCTTAATTTTGATAGAATCTTATCAGATTTTGCACTGTTTTAAATAGTATGCTCTTATTTTTTTAACTGTCCTGCCAGATTCCACTTTTTAAAAACTTTCCTTATTTTCTTATTCCTATTTTTTCTAGAGATTATTGTTGGTGTTATTTTGAAATTCTCAATTTAATACTTCTTTATTTATTTCTCTTTTTTATCATTTATATAATAAAACCAAAGAAGTCTATGATTTTACTACAAACTAAAAATCGGAATTGGCCATCCAGATGACAATGTTCTTATATTTTACAATTTCATAGGACTGTATTTTGAACTTGATTTACTCTTTCATTGAAGAGCTGCTCTGGAAAGCAAATTTAATTGCACAATGATGGGTGTGCTTTACTTACCCTTTACATACTTCTGTCTCCTTTCTAAACTATTGTATTTGCTGAAGTAAAACTAATATTCAAAATACATATTGAACTGTATATATTTAGCCAATTTCCAATTTCATTACCAAGTAATTTGAGATTTCCTTTTTTGTCTGTTGTCTTATTCATTGTCAGAGAGAAAGATCAGCCTATTCTCAGTAGTTGCTAACTCCAAAATTGAGTGATATATTTATTGTCCCCCCACCCCTCTCTCTCTGCCATCCTCCAGGCTTCGGGAGTATTAATTCTATTAATTCTCTGAGCTACACTCAAAGCAAGTGTTGAGGAACAGAGCTCTGAGAAGCCATGAAATTTCTATGTATTTCCTATCAAAGATGGACTTTTTTGCTTGATCACCCTTTTGGTCATATTAGACCTGGCATAGAAAGTTTTAATGTCACTCTTCTAGCTCTCATTCCTTGGAAAAAGAATCTAGAATACATAAAATTAATATTATTTATTAATATATGCTAGTTATATGTAGCATAGTGGACAATCAAGTGAAAGTTAAGAAACAATCTCCTGTCCTTTTTATTCTACAGTTTATGCCCTTTAAATACATTTTAGAAACATTTCTGGACAAGTGAATGCCACATTGGGATGAAACTATTAAAATTAGTGTTCTGCAGTGATAATTCCAAAGTAATAGCAATTACCTTTGAAGCCACCTTCCCATATTTGAAAAATAATAATATTCTTCTAAGTACCCTGTGACTCAAGAAATTAAAAAAAAAAACTTAGGAAGTAGTTTGAAGTGAAATAAAATGAAAATAAAACATCTTAGAATTAGTGAGAAACCACTGATGCATTACATTTTTTTTCAAAAAGGAAAATAATCTTGTTATACAACTTCTTTCAAAACAAGGGTTGTTCTAAAGAAGTGCTATTTTGTTTGTATCTTCCTGGATGTATAACTCCCAATCTCTGCTAACAGATTGGTTTGTAATGTTTCAGACTTTTCACTATGTGGAGATGTATACAAAGGATATGTTTTAGGCAACCACATTATGCAGAATACATAGAACATTTCTTTTATCAATTAACAGTGTACCATGATGACTTCATCCTTGTGTTTGATAAAACAAGGAGACAGTCATAGAAAAAAGCTCAGCTCTCAAACAACTACTCCAGCTTCACCTACGTACAAACAAAAGAAGATTCCTTAATATTCTCAGTGGAAGCACTGATGTTTCTGATTGTGAACTTCATTGTGGTTATAATTTTATCTTGATTTTAAAGGTCCAATATGCTTCAGAACCAAGATTGCTCTTCAGTCCTCAACCCTTCATGCTTCACTGGCTTCCCTACTGCAGAACTACTATCATCCCTCACACTTACTGTGAATTTATGACTCTGAATTAGCTAGCTTGTGCGGAGACAAGGATGTGCAGAATCTACAACCTGACTGCTGCCTTCCTCACAGGAGGTTTAGATTTCATATTAATCCTATGTTCCTATGTTATCGTCCTTTACACTGTCTTTGGTCTTCCATCCAAGGCTGCTCGGCTCAAGACCTTGAGCACTTGTGGATCCCATGTGTGTGTGATCTTAGTGGCCTACGCTCTAGCCTTTTTCTCCTTCCTCACTCACAGATTTGGTCACCATATGGCTCCTCATATTCACATCATTGTGGCTAACATCTACCTCCTTGTTCCACCCATGGTGAACCCAATGATCTCTATGGTGTAAGAACCAAGAGCCTCAGAGATCGATTCCTCCAGGCTTTTGCTTCTCACAAATTCTGAAGCAAGCAACTCCCAACTCTTCCCTTAAGAAGTTTCTTTGGCTTATGGAAAAAAAAAAAAAGAAAAAGAAAAAGAATGAACTTCCTTCTAGAATTCTGAATTCCTACATCTTCCATTTTTAATATTCAAAGTATTAGTTTAAATTGACTAGATTTTGTTTTCCTCAGATAATTTGCCAAGGAGATGGTTGACTTAGATTACTTATTCTTAATAAATTTGCATGACAGTGCAATATCTCCACTATTATTTGTTCCTATATGCTATGTTTGCTCCCAGGAGACTACCCAATCGTTCAGTCTTATTGCCTTTGTCAGAGGTGTTTTTTTATTGACTCATTATCTCTTACTTTCAGTAAGAAGCTGTAAATTTGTATACATGAGTTAAAGGGATTGTTTGTATCTCCTGAACTGCAAGTCTGAAAGCATTTTAAATATGTAATCTTGGAAGTTGGGATGGTTCTAGCAAAATATTTTTTCAACACATAAATGAGGAAACTGTCACGATATGCTTTCCAGAGGCCTTCCTGAAATCTTTTTGTGACATATTCTTATTTTACTCTAGCTAAAATCTTTCTAAAATTTCTAAGTAACATTTCTTCCCACATACACTCCTCCAAAAATCTTAATGGTATTCAGAATTGTCCTACCATTTTTTCTTTTTCTCTTCCCTCAGTGTGGTTCAAGTTGACTTGGTTGATACTTTGAATATATCTATAGGGGCGCCTGGGTGGCTCAGTTGGTTAAGCGTCCAACTTCAGCTCAGGTCATGATCTCGCAATTTGTAAGTTCGAGCCCCATGTCGGGCTCTGTGCTGACAGCTCAGAGCCTGGAGCTTGCTTCAGATTCTGTGTCTACCCCTCTCTCTGCCCCTCCCATGCTCATGCTATGTCTCTCTCTGTCTCTCAGTAATTAATAAACGTTTAAAAAAAGATTTTAAAAAAAGGTATTTATAGCTCCCTCTCCCATTCTTTGATGACCTTGCATATTCTAATCCTATATACTCCCAATCTGTATTATAAAATAGATAATACTCTTTTCTGGCATTTCCTTATAATTCATCTTTCTAGTTACTCTTGATTGCAATATTGCCCCTTCATTTTCCTTTTTGGAAGTTCAATGATTCACATTTGTATGGAATATCAGGTAGGATAAGTCACTGTGGGTATATAATGTAAAGATTATGGTTTCTCTAAGATCTATATTATTCCTAATAATGTCCAAAATAGTTTTGTCATTAGACCCTAGTAGCATATTTTATCAAGTTCTTCTGCAGCTAGAGTACCTCTCTCAATGTGAAGTTATTCAGGATCATGAGAGTTTTTCCTTTGGTTGTTTTATTTCTTTTTTCCAAACAAGTGGGTTGTCAGGTGTCAGGAACTACATGACCACTTTTTGTTGGCTGACATGTGATTTTGTACCTTCTCCTTTGAAAGTACCATGTCAACTGTTTGCTCATATTTCTGATTGTCTAAATGTATTTTATTGTCCTATACGTCACACTGTCTTGGTGCAGATGGAATATCCTTGCATATGGAAAATTCTAAGACAGGCAATAAATGGTACCGTTTAAGACAACTACTCTCAAGTCATACTGCTCAGTTTTGAATCCTAAAACAGCCACTTACAATCTGTGTTGCCCCTCAGGTTATGGCGCTTCTCTGCCTCAGTTTCCTTAGTGGCAAAATGGAGATATTGACTGTAGCAATTTCAGAAAGTAATTCTGACATTTAAAAAAAAATTCCCTGCACGCGATTAGGTTCCCCTGGTGTTAACTTATGAGGAGCTTGAAAAGTTAAAGCATAGAATTAAAAACAATTATCCAGCAGCAGTGTTTAAATTGGAATCCAGAACAGTAAACTGAAGATAATTTGACCATTTTAGTGTCTGTTTTTATTCGTTTTGATGAAAAATGCTAAAAATTTGAGTGAGCATAGAAAAGAAAAGGCTTCAAGAAATAGGAAAAGAGCACTTAGAAAATCTGGACTGATATTCTCAGAATCATCTTCCTCATCATGTTTTCACTGAGTATACACAGGCCTACTTCAGATGCAAGTCATGCCTTTGGTTCATGGTCTCACTCTCCCTGGTAAAGTTGTGTGTTTTTTTTCTTTTTGAGTGTGAATTTTGGTAATATTTAAGAAGCAGCTTCAATTACTTCTAGATCAATAACAACACTTATTCTGCAGAAGTCAGGAGCCTAGGTTACCCATCACACAATAGGTCAACCAGTTTCTCAATTAAAGATTCATTCAAAGAATGCACACCAGAATTCCATTCTGCTGCAGGCACAATGGTAAGTGCTGAGGATGCAGTAATAAACAAGGCTGATATAAAGCAGATATAATTGCTTCATATAATGTGTTTCTGATCGGGAGGGGGCATTTGGGAAATTGCATAAAATTATTTAACATGTAAATTGAGCAAAGAATTTCACATTCTGAAAATGCGATAAAAAATGGATGCAGTGCTCTGAGAGAACACAGAATGAGGACTACTTTAGATAGTGTGATCAGATTATCTATAAGCAGAGATCTGAAATATAATGGCAACAGTTTTGAAAAGGTGGGGACGGAAAATTTCACGCAAAGGAAAGAGTAAGTAAAAAATCCTGGAGGCAGAGAAAAGCTCAAGTTGTTTAAGGACAATTAGAAAAACAGTCTTGGGAACAACATAGACAAAGGAGAGAATCTTAATGCATTTGGAGAAGGGCCCACAAACCAAACACACTAATCATAATCCTTAGGAACACAGAATTGTATGTCCATGCTGGGGGCCACTGATATAATGGAAAAAGACAGTGAAATGAGACAGCAAAGTGACCATTACTAAGTACTAGTTTATGGTAAACCTGGAAAGTTGGAGGACCTCCTTAGAAGAATGCAATTGACCCTCATTTACCACACGAGAGAGAGAAGAGAACATTTAAGAGTAGAGAAGCTCCAGGGAAGGTACAATTCTTAAAACTCATAAGCCTTCTATGTCAAGTTCAGGGTCATATTTGGGAAAGAGTGGAACACTGAAATACAGAATGGAGCTATTTGAGGAGGCATACCTGAAAATTTTGATAACTCAACTTAAAAAACAAAAGAAAAAAAAATGACAATGACAACAATGGGAAGAATGAATTAAAAGTCAGTTTAGGGGGTATCTGTGTGGCTCAGTGAGTTAAGTGTCCAACTCTTGATTTTGTCTCAGGTCACGATCTCATGGTTCCTGAGACTGAGCTCCGCATTGGGCTCTGCACTGTCAGTATTTGGGATTCTCTCTCTCCCCTCTCTCTGCCCCTTCCCCACTCTCTCAATCTCTCTCAAAATAAATAAATAAACATTATTTTTAAAAAGTCAGTTTGGAAAAAGCTTATGGATAATGAATCAATCCCCTATTACAGAAGATTTAACTTCTTTGCAAAAACCTGGGAAATGGTGCTAATATTGGCTACTTTGGCCCTTGGAAGCTTCGAATAACGATGTTCCACACTGAAAGAAATAAAAATGTTAGAAAGCCATCTTACATGATACATAAATGTATGAAAATGCTCAGAGAGATGGGCATGTTAGAATAAGCAGATTCTAAAATGCCAATAAACCACTAACCAATTATGTTCCATGGAAGATACTAGAGAACGTTTTATTAAGTGAAGCCAGAATGCATTCAGAAGAGAGGTGCCAGCTTCACTGAGAAGTCCAATGATGACTGGCCTCCATACACTAGATGAAAGGTAGCAGATTCTGTTATAGAATCGGGAAGTAGAAGATACAAAAATAAAAATGAGCAGGTGGCAGTACTTAGTCATTTGAAACAAGGTGTCGGATTTTTTTTTTTTTTTTTTTTGTAATGAATGTCAAAACCAGTGTAACGGCCAAGGAGCCTGACGCAGAAAGAGACATGGAGATGCTTAATACAGTATGACATAACTAGGCTGATATATGTATTTCTCAAACTATACAACCAAAAGAAACCAAAGACAGGTCATCAGGAGACTGAGGGCAGCTACTTCAAGATAAATGTCACAATAATTTGCTCAGTTTCTAACATGAGGCAGTTTCCAGATCCAGAATCCACTGACTAAATGATATGCACTAACCAAGAGGAAGAATATTGCAATAGTGTCGCAAGTACATTTGGAAATACATGTCCCAGTTTTCTACAAAGATGCAAAGATATCACAAAGACTTGTGTTCTGAATTGACATAATCTCAGAAATTCAAAGCATCATGATAAACTCTTATAATGAGAGCAAATGGAGGAAAGTTTAAAATAGAAGCCTGTTGCAACTTTGACTCACAGCAGATTAGCAAAATTGAATCATTATTTGCATGCTTCCCAAAAGTGTAATTGGAAAGGACATACATAACCCTTAACAGAAACTCCCATTCATTCTTAGCCAAAGTATAAGAGTTATTATCGAAGAGAAAGTTAAGGAGGAGACTTTGCAACAGCTTTTATCCCCTTCCAGATAGTAAATAAAACAATATTGCTTCTTTTGGGGAACGGCAGAGATTAATACAACTATTAAAAAATCTAAGCATTACAGGGGTGCCTGGGTGGCTCATTTGGTTAAGCATCTTACTCTAGATTTCAGCTCAGGTCTTGATCTCAAGGTTGGAAGTTCAAGCCCTATGTTGGGCTCCATGCTAGGTGTGGAGCCTCCTTAAAAAAATTAAAGGTTACAGAGCCATTTACCCCTTTCATATCCTCATTTAATTCACCAATCTGGCTCCTACACAAGTATAACATAGCTATAAGTATTGTCCCCATTTAAGCAAACATAAAAGTTGGACAATGGGTTAGTGGACTATTGAAAACACAAGCAATTAATGGCACCAACTGCAACTGTTGTGCCAGAAGTTGGCTTTTGTTGGATTTCTCAGGTACATGATATGTAGATATTGATATCACAGATGTATTATTTTTCAGTTCTATCAGGAAGAAACTTCATTAAGAGATCACACTCACATGGAAAACAATATCATATAAATACAATCATGCCAGGATTTTCAATTCTCCTAATGCCCTGATATAGTTCAATAATCCATACATTCTGGAGAATGTCCTCTTGGTTCATTTTAATAAGATTAGTTGAGCCATAAGTGAAGAGTTTGTCGGAGGTCTTAATAAGACAGGTGTTCC
>NW_026464013.1:0-19479 GCF_027475565.1 Acinonyx jubatus
CGGGACCCTCCACCGAAACCTAAGCCTGCTCGACCATTAGCCCTGCAATTGAGCCGCCTTCGGGCACGGGCCCTCACTTCAGCCTCAAGGGAGATCACGAGACTGGAGTCGCTTCGGCCTGGCGACGTCCTGGACCGAACCCTAACCCTAGCTAACGCTCTCTCCCAAGGGGACTCAATTCCAACGTCTGACAACATCACTCGTCTGAGGTCCAGAAGAGGTGCAGACGGACACGGCATGGACGCTGGAAGCTCCCATGTCGTTTCCAGGCCCGGCTGCAGCTGCCCGTGAGGATTCGGAGGCCTCCTCGACCAGGGCGGATCGACGAGTGTGGCCTTGGCAGCCAAAGACGGATCCTGACCGGCACCGTCCCTTATGCCCTCAACTCAGCCCTTCGCGGAGACCACTGCCCTGCTGTGGGTTCGGCGCCTGGAGCCTCCTGGGTGCTAACCCTAACCCTAACCTACCCCAACCGGGACCCTCCACCGAAACCTAAGCCTGCCTCGATCCCTAACCCTGCAATTGGGCCGCCTTCTGGCACGGGCCCTCCCTTCAGCCTCGAGGGAGATCTCGAGACCGGAGTCGCTTTGGCCATGGCGACGTCCTGGCCGAACCCTAACCCTAGCTAAGGCTCTCTCCCCATGGGACCCAATGCCAACGTCTGACCACATCACGTGCCTGGAGTCCAGATGCGGGGCCGGCGGACTGGGCATGGAAGCTGGAATCTCCCCATGTCGTTTCCAAGGCCAGCCTGCAGCTGTCCGTGAGGATTCAAGAGGCCTCCTCGACCAGGGGGGATCGACGTGTATGGCCTTGGCAGCCAAAGATGGATCCTGACCGGCACCGTCCCTGTGCCCTCAACTCAGACCTTCGCGGAGACTACTGCCCTGCTGTGGGTTCGGCGCCTGCAGCCTCCTGGGAGCTAACCCTAACCCTAACCCTACCCCGAACCGGGAACCTCCACCGAAACCTAAGCCTGCCTCGATCCCTAACCTTGCAGTTGAGCCGCCTTCGGGCATGGGCCCTCACTTCAGCCTCAAGGGAGATCACGAGACTGGAGTCGCTTCGGCCCTGGCGACGTCCCTGGCCCGAACGCTAACCCTAGCTAAGGCTCTCTCCCCATGGGGACCCAATGCCAACGTCTCACAACATCAGTCGTCTGAGGTCCAGAAGCGGTGCAGACTGACCCGGCATGGAAGCTGGAAGCTCCCCATGTCGTTTCCCAGGCCCGGCTACAGCAGCACGAGAGGTTTCCGGAGGTCCCCTCGACCAGGGGCCGATTCACGTGTGCGGCCTTGGCAGCCAAATACGGATCCCGACCGGCACCGTTCCTTGGGCACTCAATGCAGCCCTTCCCGGAGACCACTGCCCTGCTGTGGTTTCGGCGCCTGGAGCCTGCTGGGAGCTAACCCTGTCCCTAACCCAAACCCGATCCGGGACCCTCCACCGAAACCTAAGCCTGCCTCGACCATTAGCCTGCAATTGAGCCGCCTTCGGGCACGGGCCCTCACTTCAGCCCTCAAGGGAGATCACGAGACTGGAGTCGCTTCGGCCCTGGCGACGTCCCTGGACCGAACCCTAACCTAGCTAACGCTCTCTCCCCAAGGGGACTCAATTCCAACGTCTGACAACATCACTCGTCTGAGGTCCAGAAGAGGTGCAGACGGACACGGCATGGACGCTGGAAGCTCCCCATGTCGTTTCCCAGGCCCGGCTGCAGCTGCCGTGAGGATTCCGGAGGCCTCCTCGACCAGGGCGGATCGACGAGTGTGGCCTTGGCAGCCAAAGACGGATCCTGACCGGCACCGTCCCTTATGCCCTCAACTCAGCCCTTCGCGGAGACCACTGCCCTGCTGTGGGTTCGGCGCCTGGAGCCTCCTGGGTGCTAACCCTAACCCTAACCCTACCCCAAACCGGGACCTCCACCGAAACCTAAGCCTGCCTCGATCCCTAACCCTGCAATTGGGCGCCTTCTGGCACGGGCCCTCCCTTCAGCCCTCGAGGGAGATCTCGAGACCGGAGTCGCTTTGGCCATGGCGACGTCCCTGGCCCGAACCCTAACCCTAGCTAAGGCTCTCTCCCCATGGGACCCAATGCCAACGTCTGACCACATCACGTGCCTGGAGTCCAGATGCGGGGCCGGCGGACTGGGCATGGAAGCTGGAATCTCCCATGTCGTTTCCAAGGCCAGCCTGCAGCTGTCCGTGAGGATTCAAGAGGCCTCCTCGACCAGGGGGGATCGACGTGTATGGCCTTGGCAGCCAAAGATGGATCCTGACCGGCACCGTCCCTGTGCCCTCAACTCAGACCTTCGCGGAGACTACTGCCCTGCTGTGGGTTCGGCGCCTGCAGCCTCCTGGGAGCTAACCCTAACCCTAACCCTACCCGAACGGGAACCTCCACCGAAACCTAAGCCTGCCTCGATCCCTAACCTTGCAGTTGAGCCGCCTTCGGGCATGGGCCCTCACTTCAGCCCTCAAGGGAGATCACGAGACTGGAGTCGCTTCGGCCCTGGCGACGTCCCTGGCCCGAACGCTAACCCTAGCTAAGGCTCTCTCCCCATGGGGACCCAATGCCAACGTCTCACAACATCAGTCGTCTGAGGTCCAGAAGCGGTGCAGACTGACCCGGCATGGAAGCTGGAAGCTCCCCATGTCGTTTCCCAGGCCCGGCTACAGCAGCACGAGAGGTTTCCGGAGGTCCCCTCGACCAGGGGCCGATTCACGTGTGCGGCCTTGGCAGCCAAATACGGATCCCGACCGGCACCGTTCCTTGGGCACTCAATGCAGCCCTTCCCGGAGACCACTGCCCTGCTGTGGTTTCGGCGCCTGGAGCCTGCTGGGAGCTAACCCTGTCCCTAACCCAAACCCGATCCGGGACCCTCCACCGAAACCTAAGCCTGCCTCGACCATTAGCCCTGCAATTGAGCCGCCTTCGGGCACGGGCCCTCACTTCAGCCCTCAAGGGAGATCACGAGACTGGAGTCGCTTCGGCCCTGGCGACGTCCCTGGACCGAACCCTAACCCTAGCTAACGCTCTCTCCCCAAGGGGACTCAATTCCAACGTCTGACAACATCACTCGTCTGAGGTCCAGAAGAGGTGCAGACGGACACGGCATGGACGCTGGAAGCTCCCCATGTCGTTTCCCAGGCCCGGCTGCAGCTGCCCGTGAGGATTCCGGAGGCCTCCTCGACCAGGGCGGATCGACGAGTGTGGCCTTGGCAGCCAAAGACGGATCCTGACCGGCACCGTCCCTTATGCCCTCAACTCAGCCCTTCGCGGAGACCACTGCCCTGCTGTGGGTTCGGCGCCTGGAGCCTCCTGGGTGCTAACCCTAACCCTAACCCTACCCCAAACGGGACCCTCCACCGAAACCTAAGCCTGCCTCGATCCCTAACCCTGCAATTGGGCCGCCTTCTGGCACGGGCCCTCCCTTCAGCCCTCGAGGGAGATCTCGAGACCGGAGTCGCTTTGGCCATGGCGACGTCCCTGGCCCGAACCCTAACCCTAGCTAAGGCTCTCTCCCCATGGGACCCAATGCCAACGTCTGACCACATCACGTGCCTGGAGTCCAGATGCGGGGCCGGCGGACTGGGCATGGAAGCTGGAATCTCCCATGTCGTTTCCAAGGCCAGCCTGCAGCTGTCCGTGAGGATTCAAGAGGCCTCCTCGACCAGGGGGGATCGACGTGTATGGCCTTGGCAGCCAAAGATGGATCCTGACCGGCACCGTCCCTGTGCCCTCAACTCAGACCTTCGCGGAGACTACTGCCCTGCTGTGGGTTCGGCGCCTGCAGCCTCCTGGGAGCTAACCCTAACCCTAACCCTACCCCGAACCGGGAACCTCCACCGAAACCTAAGCCTGCCTCGATCCCTAACCTTGCAGTTGAGCCGCCTTCGGGCATGGGCCCTCACTTCAGCCCTCAAGGGAGATCACGAGACTGGAGTCGCTTCGGCCCTGGCGACGTCCCTGGCCCGAACGCTAACCCTAGCTAAGGCTCTCTCCCCATGGGGACCCAATGCCAACGTCTCACAACATCAGTCGTCTGAGGTCCAGAAGCGGTGCAGACTGACCCGGCATGGAAGCTGGAAGCTCCCCATGTCGTTTCCCAGGCCCGGCTACAGCAGCACGAGAGGTTTCCGGAGGTCCCCTCGACCAGGGGCCGATTCACGTGTGCGGCCTTGGCAGCCAAATACGGATCCCGACCGGCACCGTTCCTTGGGCACTCAATGCAGCCCTTCCCGGAGACCACTGCCCTGCTGTGGTTTCGGCGCCTGGAGCCTGCTGGGAGCTAACCCTGTCCCTAACCCAAACCCGATCCGGGACCCTCCACCGAAACCTAAGCCTGCCTCGACCATTAGCCCTGCAATTGAGCCGCCTTCGGGCACGGGCCCTCACTTCAGCCCTCAAGGGAGATCACGAGACTGGAGTCGCTTCGGCCCTGGCGACGTCCTGGACCGAACCCTAACCCTAGCTAACGCTCTCTCCCCAAGGGGACTCAATTCCAACGTCTGACAACATCACTCGTCTGAGGTCCAGAAGAGGTGCAGACGGACACGGCATGGACGCTGGAAGCTCCCCATGTCGTTTCCCAGGCCCGGCTGCAGCTGCCCGTGAGGATTCCGGAGGCCTCCTCGACCAGGGCGGATCGACGAGTGTGGCCTTGGCAGCCAAAGACGGATCCTGACCGGCACCGTCCCTTATGCCCTCAACTCAGCCCTTCGCGGAGACCACTGCCCTGCTGTGGGTTCGGCGCCTGGAGCCTCCTGGGTGCTAACCCTAACCCTAACCCTACCCCAAACCGGGACCCTCCACCGAAACCTAAGCCTGCCTCGATCCCTAACCCTGCAATTGGGCCGCCTTCTGGCACGGGCCCTCCCTTCAGCCCTCGAGGGAGATCTCGAGACCGGAGTCGCTTTGGCCATGGCGACGTCCCTGGCCCGAACCCTAACCCTAGCTAAGGCTCTCTCCCCATGGGACCCAATGCCAACGTCTGACCACATCACGTGCCTGGAGTCCAGATGCGGGGCGGCGGACTGGGCATGGAAGCTGGAATCTCCCCATGTCGTTTCCAAGGCCAGCCTGCAGCTGTCCGTGAGGATTCAAGAGGCCTCCTCGACCAGGGGGGATCGACGTGTATGGCCTTGGCAGCCAAAGATGGATCCTGACCGGCACCGTCCCCTGTGCCCTCAACTCAGACCTTCGCGGAGACTACTGCCCTGCTGTGGGTTCGGCGCCTGCAGCCTCCTGGGAGCTAACCCTAACCCTAACCCTACCCCGAACCGGGAACCTCCACCGAAACCTAAGCCTGCCTCGATCCCTAACCTTGCAGTTGAGCCGCCTTCGGGCATGGGCCCTCACTTCAGCCCTCAAGGGAGATCACGAGACTGGAGTCGCTTCGGCCCTGGCGACGTCCCTGGCCCGAACGCTAACCCTAGCTAAGGCTCTCTCCCCATGGGGACCCAATGCCAACGTCTCACAACATCAGTCGTCTGAGGTCCAGAAGCGGTGCAGACTGACCCGGCATGGAAGCTGGAAGCTCCCCATGTCGTTTCCCAGGCCCGGCTACAGCAGCACGAGAGGTTTCCGGAGGTCCCCTCGACCAGGGGCCGATTCACGTGTGCGGCCTTGGCAGCCAAATACGGATCCCGACCGGCACCGTTCCTTGGGCACTCAATGCAGCCCTTCCCGGAGACCACTGCCCTGCTGTGGTTTCGGCGCCTGGAGCCTGCTGGGAGCTAACCCTGTCCCTAACCCAAACCCGATCCGGGACCCTCCACCGAAACCTAAGCCTGCCTCGACCATTAGCCCTGCAATTGAGCCGCCTTCGGGCACGGGCCCTCACTTCAGCCCTCAAGGGAGATCACGAGACTGGAGTCGCTTCGGCCCTGGCGACGTCCCTGGACCGAACCCTAACCCTAGCTAACGCTCTCTCCCCAAGGGGACTCAATTCCAACGTCTGACAACATCACTCGTCTGAGGTCCAGAAGAGGTGCAGACGGACACGGCATGGACGCTGGAAGCTCCCCATGTCGTTTCCCAGGCCGGCTGCAGCTGCCCGTGAGGATTCCGGAGGCCTCCTCGACCAGGGCGGATCGACGAGTGTGGCCTTGGCAGCCAAAGACGGATCCTGACCGGCACCGTCCCTTATGCCCTCAACTCAGCCCTTCGCGGAGACCACTGCCCTGCTGTGGGTTCGGCGCCTGGAGCCTCCTGGGTGCTAACCCTAACCCTAACCCTACCCCAAACCGGGACCCTCCACCGAAACCTAAGCCTGCCTCGATCCCTAACCCTGCAATTGGGCCGCCTTCTGGCACGGGCCCTCCCTTCAGCCCTCGAGGGAGATCTCGAGACCGGAGTCGCTTTGGCCATGGCGACGTCCCTGGCCCGAACCCTAACCCTAGCTAAGGCTCTCTCCCCATGGGACCAATGCCAACGTCTGACCACATCACGTGCCTGGAGTCCAGATGCGGGGCGGCGGACTGGGCATGGAAGCTGGAATCTCCCCATGTCGTTTCCAAGGCCAGCCTGCAGCTGTCCGTGAGGATTCAAGAGGCCTCCTCGACCAGGGGGGATCGACGTGTATGGCCTTGGCAGCCAAAGATGGATCCTGACCGGCACCGTCCCCTGTGCCCTCAACTCAGACCTTCGCGGAGACTACTGCCCTGCTGTGGGTTCGGCGCCTGCAGCCTCCTGGGAGCTAACCCTAACCCTAACCCTACCCCGAACGGGAACCTCCACCGAAACCTAAGCCTGCCTCGATCCCTAACCTTGCAGTTGAGCCGCCTTCGGGCATGGGCCCTCACTTCAGCCCTCAAGGGAGATCACGAGACTGGAGTCGCTTCGGCCCTGGCGACGTCCCTGGCCCGAACGCTAACCCTAGCTAAGGCTCTCTCCCCATGGGGACCCAATGCCAACGTCTCACAACATCAGTCGTCTGAGGTCCAGAAGCGGTGCAGACTGACCCGGCATGGAAGCTGGAAGCTCCCCATGTCGTTTCCCAGGCCCGGCTACAGCAGCACGAGAGGTTTCCGGAGGTCCCTCGACCAGGGGCCGATTCACGTGTGCGGCCTTGGCAGCCAAATACGGATCCCGACCGGCACCGTTCCTTGGGCACTCAATGCAGCCCTTCCCGGAGACCACTGCCCTGCTGTGGTTTCGGCGCCTGGAGCCTGCTGGGAGCTAACCCTGTCCCTAACCCAAACCCGATCCGGGACCCTCCACCGAAACCTAAGCCTGCCTCGACCATTAGCCCTGCAATTGAGCCGCCTTCGGGCACGGGCCCTCACTTCAGCCCTCAAGGGAGATCACGAGACTGGAGTCGCTTCGGCCCTGGCGACGTCCCTGGACCGAACCCTAACCCTAGCTAACGCTCTCTCCCAAGGGGACTCAATTCCAACGTCTGACAACATCACTCGTCTGAGGTCCAGAAGAGGTGCAGACGGACACGGCATGGACGCTGGAAGCTCCCCATGTCGTTTCCCAGGCCCGGCTGCAGCTGCCCGTGAGGATTCCGGAGGCCTCCTCGACCAGGGCGGATCGACGAGTGTGGCCTTGGCAGCCAAAGACGGATCCTGACCGGCACCGTCCCTTATGCCCTCAACTCAGCCCTTCGCGGAGACCACTGCCCTGCTGTGGGTTCGGCGCCTGGAGCCTCCTGGGTGCTAACCCTAACCCTAACCCTACCCCAAACCGGGACCCTCCACCGAAACCTAAGCCTGCCTCGATCCCTAACCCTGCAATTGGGCCGCCTTCTGGCACGGGCCCTCCCTTCAGCCCTCGAGGGAGATCTCGAGACCGGAGTCGCTTTGGCCATGGCGACGTCCCTGGCCCGAACCCTAACCCTAGCTAAGGCTCTCTCCCCATGGGACCCAATGCCAACGTCTGACCACATCACGTGCCTGGAGTCCAGATGCGGGGCCGGCGGACTGGGCATGGAAGCTGGAATCTCCCCATGTCGTTTCCAAGGCCAGCCTGCAGCTGTCCGTGAGGATTCAAGAGGCCTCCTCGACCAGGGGGGATCGACGTGTATGGCCTTGGCAGCCAAAGATGGATCCTGACCGGCACCGTCCCCTGTGCCCTCAACTCAGACCTTCGCGGAGACTACTGCCCTGCTGTGGGTTCGGCGCCTGCAGCCTCCTGGGAGCTAACCCTAACCCTAACCCTACCCCGAACCGGGAACCTCCACCGAAACCTAAGCCTGCCTCGATCCCTAACCTTGCAGTTGAGCCGCCTTCGGGCATGGGCCCTCACTTCAGCCCTCAAGGGAGATCACGAGACTGGAGTCGCTTCGGCCTGGCGACGTCCCTGGCCCGAACGCTAACCCTAGCTAAGGCTCTCTCCCCATGGGGACCCAATGCCAACGTCTCACAACATCAGTCGTCTGAGGTCCAGAAGCGGTGCAGACTGACCCGGCATGGAAGCTGGAAGCTCCCCATGTCGTTTCCCAGGCCCGGCTACAGCAGCACGAGAGGTTTCCGGAGGTCCCCTCGACCAGGGGCCGATTCACGTGTGCGGCCTTGGCAGCCAAATACGGATCCCGACCGGCACCGTTCCTTGGGCACTCAATGCAGCCCTTCCCGGAGACCACTGCCCTGCTGTGGTTTCGGCGCCTGGAGCCTGCTGGGAGCTAACCCTGTCCCTAACCCAAACCCGATCCGGGACCCTCCACCGAAACCTAAGCCTGCCTCGACCATTAGCCCTGCAATTGAGCCGCCTTCGGGCACGGGCCCTCACTTCAGCCCTCAAGGGAGATGACGAGACTGGAGTCGCTTCGGCCCTGGCGACGTCCCTGGACCGAACCCTAACCCTAGCTAACGCTCTCTCCCCAAGGGGACTCAATTCCAACGTCTGACAACATCACTCGTCTGAGGTCCAGAAGAGGTGCAGACGGACACGGCATGGACGCTGGAAGCTCCCCATGTCGTTTCCCAGGCCGGCTGCAGCTGCCCGTGAGGATTCCGGAGGCCTCCTCGACCAGGGCGGATCGACGAGTGTGGCCTTGGCAGCCAAAGACGGATCCTGACCGGCACCGTCCCTTATGCCCTCAACTCAGCCCTTCGCGGAGACCACTGCCCTGCTGTGGGTTCGGCGCCTGGAGCCTCCTGGGTGCTAACCCTAACCCTAACCCTACCCCAAACCGGGACCCTCCACCGAAACCTAAGCCTGCCTCGATCCCTAACCCTGCAATTGGGCCGCCTTCTGGCACGGGCCCTCCCTTCAGCCCTCGAGGGAGATCTCGAGACCGGAGTCGCTTTGGCCATGGCGACGTCCCTGGCCCGAACCCTAACCCTAGCTAAGGCTCTCTCCCCATGGGACCCAATGCCAACGTCTGACCACATCACGTGCCTGGAGTCCAGATGCGGGGCCGGCGGACTGGGCATGGAAGCTGGAATCTCCCCATGTCGTTTCCAAGGCCAGCCTGCAGCTGTCCGTGAGGATTCAAGAGGCCTCCTCGACCAGGGGGGATCGACGTGTATGGCCTTGGCAGCCAAAGATGGATCCTGACCGGCACCGTCCCCTGTGCCCTCAACTCAGACCTTCGCGGAGACTACTGCCCTGCTGTGGGTTCGGCGCCTGCAGCCTCCTGGGAGCTAACCCTAACCCTAACCCTACCCGAACCGGGAACCTCCACCGAAACCTAAGCCTGCCTCGATCCCTAACCTTGCAGTTGAGCCGCCTTCGGGCATGGGCCCTCACTTCAGCCCTCAAGGGAGATCACGAGACTGGAGTCGCTTCGGCCCTGGCGACGTCCCTGGCCCGAACGCTAACCCTAGCTAAGGCTCTCTCCCCATGGGGACCCAATGCCAACGTCTCACAACATCAGTCGTCTGAGGTCCAGAAGCGGTGCAGACTGACCCGGCATGGAAGCTGGAAGCTCCCCATGTCGTTTCCCAGGCCGGCTACAGCAGCACGAGAGGTTTCCGGAGGTCCCCTCGACCAGGGGCCGATTCACGTGTGCGGCCTTGGCAGCCAAATACGGATCCCGACCGGCACCGTTCCTTGGGCACTCAATGCAGCCCTTCCCGGAGACCACTGCCCTGCTGTGGTTTCGGCGCCTGGAGCCTGCTGGGAGCTAACCCTGTCCCTAACCCAAACCCGATCCGGGACCCTCCACCGAAACCTAAGCCTGCCTCGACCATTAGCCCTGCAATTGAGCCGCCTTCGGGCACGGGCCCTCACTTCAGCCCTCAAGGGAGATGACGAGACTGGAGTCGCTTCGGCCCTGGCGACGTCCCTGGACCGAACCCTAACCCTAGCTAACGCTCTCTCCCCAAGGGGACTCAATTCCAACGTCTGACAACATCACTCGTCTGAGGTCCAGAAGAGGTGCAGACGGACACGGCATGGACGCTGGAAGCTCCCCATGTCGTTTCCCAGGCCCGGCTGCAGCTGCCCGTGAGGATTCCGGAGGCCTCCTCGACCAGGGCGGATCGACGAGTGTGGCCTTGGCAGCCAAAGACGGATCCTGACCGGCACCGTCCCTTATGCCCTCAACTCAGCCCTTCGCGGAGACCACTGCCCTGCTGTGGGTTCGGCGCCTGGAGCCTCCTGGGTGCTAACCCTAACCCTAACCCTACCCCAAACCGGGACCCTCCACCGAAACCTAAGCCTGCCTCGATCCTAACCCTGCAATTGGGCCGCCTTCTGGCACGGGCCCTCCCTTCAGCCCTCGAGGGAGATCTCGAGACCGGAGTCGCTTTGGCCATGGCGACGTCCCTGGCCCGAACCCTAACCCTAGCTAAGGCTCTCTCCCCATGGGACCCAATGCCAACGTCTGACCACATCACGTGCCTGGAGTCCAGATGCGGGGCCGGCGGACTGGGCATGGAAGCTGGAATCTCCCCATGTCGTTTCCAAGGCCAGCCTGCAGCTGTCCGTGAGGATTCAAGAGGCCTCCTCGACCAGGGGGGATCGACGTGTATGGCCTTGGCAGCCAAAGATGGATCCTGACCGGCACCGTCCCCTGTGCCCTCAACTCAGACCTTCGCGGAGACTACTGCCCTGCTGTGGGTTCGGCGCCTGCAGCCTCCTGGGAGCTAACCCTAACCCTAACCCTACCCCGAACCGGGAACCTCCACCGAAACCTAAGCCTGCCTCGATCCCTAACCTTGCAGTTGAGCCGCCTTCGGGCATGGGCCCTCACTTCAGCCCTCAAGGGAGATCACGAGACTGGAGTCGCTTCGGCCCTGGCGACGTCCCTGGCCCGAACGCTAACCCTAGCTAAGGCTCTCTCCCCATGGGGACCCAATGCCAACGTGTCACAACATCAGTCGTCTGAGGTCCAGAAGCGGTGCAGACTGACCCGGCATGGAAGCTGGAAGCTCCCCATGTCGTTTCCCAGGCCCGGCTACAGCAGCACGAGAGGTTTCCGGAGGTCCCCTCGACCAGGGACCGATTCACGTGTGCGGCCTTGGCAGCCAAATACGGATCCCGACCTGCACCGTTCCTTGGGCACTCAATGCAGCCCTTCCCGGAGACCACTGCCCTGCTGTGGTTTCGGCGCCTGGAGCCTGCTGGGAGCTAACCCTGTCCCTAACCCAAACCCGATCCGGGACCCTCCACCGAAACCTAAGCCTGCCTCGACCATTAGCCCTGCAATTGAGCCGCCTTCGGGCACGGGCCCTCACTTCAGCCCTCAAGGGAGATCACGAGACTGGAGTCGCTTCGGCCCTGGCGACGTCCCTGGACCGAACCCTAACCCTAGCTAACGCTCTCTCCCCAAGGGGACTCAATTCCAACGTCTGACAACATCACTCGTCTGAGGTCCAGAAGAGGTGCAGACGGACACGGCATGGACGCTGGAAGCTCCCCATGTCGTTTCCCAGGCCCGGCTGCAGCTGCCCGTGAGGATTCCGGAGGCCTCCTCGACCAGGGCGGATCGACGAGTGTGGCCTTGGCAGCCAAAGACGGATCCTGACCGGCACCGTCCCTTATGCCCTCAACTCAGCCCTTCGCGGAGACCACTGCCCTGCTGTGGGTTCGGCGCCTGGAGCCTCCTGGGTGCTAACCCTAACCCTAACCCTACCCCAAACCGGGACCCTCCACCGAAACCTAAGCCTGCCTCGATCCCTAACCCTGCAATTGGGCCGCCTTCTGGCACGGGCCCTCCCTTCAGCCCTCGAGGGAGATCTCGAGACCGGAGTCGCTTTGGCCATGGCGACGTCCCTGGCCCGAACCCTAACCCTAGCTAAGGCTCTCTCCCCATGGGACCCAATGCCAACGTCTGACCACATCACGTGCCTGGAGTCCAGATGCGGGGCCGGCGGACTGGGCATGGAAGCTGGAATCTCCCCATGTCGTTTCCAAGGCCAGCCTGCAGCTGTCCGTGAGGATTCAAGAGGCCTCCTCGACCAGGGGGGATCGACGTGTATGGCCTTGGCAGCCAAAGATGGATCCTGACCGGCACCGTCCCTGTGCCCTCAACTCAGACCTTCGCGGAGACTACTGCCCTGCTGTGGGTTCGGCGCCTGCAGCCTCCTGGGAGCTAACCCTAACCCTAACCCTACCCGGAACCGGGAACCTCCACCGAAACCTAAGCCTGCCTCGATCCCTAACCTTGCAGTTGAGCCGCCTTCGGGCATGGGCCCTCACTTCAGCCCTCAAGGGAGATCACGAGACTGGAGTCGCTTCGGCCCTGGCGACGTCCCTGGCCCGAACGCTAACCCTAGCTAAGGCTCTCTCCCCATGGGGACCCAATGCCAACGTGTCACAACATCAGTCGTCTGAGGTCCAGAAGCGGTGCAGACTGACCCGGCATGGAAGCTGGAAGCTCCCCATGTCGTTTCCCAGGCCCGGCTACAGCAGCACGAGAGGTTTCCGGAGGTCCCCTCGACCAGGGACCGATTCACGTGTGCGGCCTTGGCAGCCAAATACGGATCCCGACCTGCACCGTTCCTTGGGCACTCAATGCAGCCCTTCCCGGAGACCACTGCCCTGCTGTGGTTTCGGCGCCTGGAGCCTGCTGGGAGCTAACCCTGTCCCTAACCCAAACCCGATCCGGGACCCTCCACCGAAACCTAAGCCTGCCTCGACCATTAGCCCTGCAATTGAGCCGCCTTCGGGCACGGGCCCTCACTTCAGCCCTCAAGGGAGATGACGAGACTGGAGTCGCTTCGGCCCTGGCGACGTCCCTGGACCGAACCCTAACCCTAGCTAACGCTCTCTCCCCAAGGGGACTCAATTCCAACGTCTGACAACATCACTCGTCTGAGGTCCAGAAGAGGTGCAGACGGACACGGCATGGACGCTGGAAGCTCCCCATGTCGTTTCCCAGGCCCGGCTGCAGCTGCCCGTGAGGATTCCGGAGGCCTCCTCGACCAGGGCGGATCGACGAGTGTGGCCTTGGCAGCCAAAGACGGATCCTGACCGGCACCGTCCCTTATGCCCTCAACTCAGCCCTTCGCGGAGACCACTGCCCTGCTGTGGGTTCGGCGCCTGGAGCCTCCTGGGTGCTAACCCTAACCCTACCCTACCCCAAACCGGGACCCTCCACCGAAACCTAAGCCTGCCTCGATCCCTAACCCTGCAATTGGGCCGCCTTCTGGCACGGGCCCTCCCTTCAGCCCTCGAGGGAGATGACGAGACCGGAGTCGCTTTGGCCATGGCGACGTCCCTGGCCCGAACCCTAACCCTAGCTAAGGCTCTCTCCCCATGGGACCCAATGCCAACGTCTGACCACATCACGTGCCTGGAGTCCAGATGCGGGGCCGGCGGACTGGGTATGGAAGCTGGAATCTCCCCATGTCGTTTCCAAGGCCAGCCTGCAGCTGTCCGTGAGGATTCAAGAGGCCTCCTCGACCAGGGGGATCGACGTGTATGGCCTTGGCAGCCAAAGATGGATCCTGACCGGCACCGTCCCCTGTGCCCTCAACTCAGACCTTCGCGGAGACTACTGCCCTGCTGTGGGTTCGGCGCCTGCAGCCTCCTGGGAGCTAACCCTAACCCTAACCCTACCCCGAACCGGGAACCTCCACCGAAACCTAAGCCTGCCTCGATCCCTAACCTTGCAGTTGAGCCGCCTTCGGGCATGGGCCCTCACTTCAGCCCTCAAGGGAGATCACGAGACTGGAGTCGCTTCGGCCCTGGCGACGTCCCTGGCCCGAACGCTAACCCTAGCTAAGGCTCTCTCCCCATGGGGACCCAATGCCAACGTGTCACAACATCAGTCGTCTGAGGTCCAGAAGCGGTGCAGACTGACCCGGCATGGAAGCTGGAAGCTCCCCATGTCGTTTCCCAGGCCCGGCTACAGCAGCACGAGAGGTTTCCGGAGGTCCCCTCGACCAGGGGCCGATTCACGTGTGCGGCCTTGGCAGCCAAATACGGATCCCGACCTGCACCGTTCCTTGGGCACTCAATGCAGCCCTTCCCGGAGACCACTGCCCTGCTGTGGTTTCGGCGCCTGGAGCCTGCTGGGAGCTAACCCTGTCCCTAACCCAAACCCGATCCGGGACCCTCCACCGAAACCTAAGCCTGCCTCGACCATTAGCCCTGCAATTGAGCCGCCTTCGGGCACGGGCCCTCACTTCAGCCCTCAAGGGAGATCACGACACTGGAGTCGCTTCGGCCCTGGCGACGTCCCTGGACCGAACCCTAACCCTAGCTAACTCTCTCTCCCCAAGGGGACTCAATTCCAACGTCTGACAACATCACTCGTCTGAGGTCCAGAAGAGGTGCAGACGGACACGGCATGGACGCTGGAAGCTCCCCATGTCGTTTCCCAGGCCCGGCTGCAGCTGCCCGTGAGGATTCCGGAGGCCTCCTCGACCAGGGCGGATCGACGAGTGTGGCCTTGGCAGCCAAAGACGGATCCTGACCGGCACCGTCCCTTATGCCCTCAAGTCAGCCCTTCGCAGAGACCACTGCCCTGCTGTGGGTTCGGCGCCTGGAGCCTCCTGGGTGCTAACCCTAACCCTAACCCTACCCCAAACCGGGACCCTCCACCGAAACCTAAGCCTGCCTCGATCCCTAACCCTGCAATTGGGCCGCCTTCTGGCACGGGCCCTCCCTTCAGCCCTCGAGGGAGATCTCGAGACCGGAGTCGCTTTGGCCATGGCGACGTCCCTGGCCCGAACCCTAACCCTAGCTAAGGCTCTCTCCCCATGGGACCCAATGCCAACGTCTGACCACATCACGTGCCTGGAGTCCAGATGCGGGGCCGGCGGACTGGGCATGGAAGCTGGAATCTCCCCATGTCGTTTCCAAGGCCAGCCTGCAGCTGTCCGTGAGGATTCAAGAGGCCTCCTCGACCAGGGGGGATCGACGTGTATGGCCTTGGCAGCCAAAGATGGATCCTGACCGGCACCGTCCCCTGTGCCCTCAACTCAGACCTTCGCGGAGACTACTGCCCTGCTGTGGGTTCGGCGCCTGCAGCCTCCTGGGAGCTAACCCTAACCCTAACCCTACCCCGAACCGGGAACCTCCACCGAAACCTAAGCCTGCCTCGATCCCTAACCTTGCAGTTGAGCCGCCTTCGGGCATGGGCCCTCACTTCAGCCCTCAAGGGAGATCACGAGACTGGAGTCGCTTCGGCCCTGGCGAAGTCCCTGGCCCGAACGCTAACCCTAGCTAAGGCTCTCTCCCCATGGGGACCCAATGCCAACGTGTCACGACATCAGTCGTCTGAGGTCCAGAAGCGGTGCAGACTGACCCGGCATGGAAGCTGGAAGCTCCCCATGTCGTTTCCCAGGCCCGGCTACAGCAGCACGAGAGGTTTCCGGAGGTCCCCTCGACCAGGGGCCCATTCACGTGTGCGGCCTTGGCAGCCAAATACGGATCCCGACCGGCACCGTTCCTTGGGCACTCAATGCAGCCCTTCCCGGAGACCACTGCCCTGCTGTGGTTTCGGCGCCTGGAGCCTGCTGGGAGCTAACCCTGTCCCTAACCCAAACCCGATCCGGGACCCTCCACCGAAACCTAAGCCTGCCTCGACCATTAGCCCTGCAATTGAGCCGCCTTCGGGCACGGGCCCTCACTTCAGCCCTCAAGGGAGATCACGAGACTGGAGTCGCTTCGGCCCTGGCGACGTCCCTGGACCGAACCCTAACCCTAGCTAACGCTCTCTCCCCAAGGGGACTCAATTCCAACGTCTGACAACATCACTCGTCTGAGGTCCAGAAGAGGTGCAGACGGACACGGCATGGACGCTGGAAGCTCCCCATGTCGTTTCCCAGGCCCGGCTGCAGCTGCCCGTGAGGATTCCGGAGGCCTCCTCGACCAGGGCGGATCGACGAGTGTGGCCTTGGCAGCCAAAAACGGATCCTGACCGGCACCATCCCTTATGCCCTCAACTCAGCCCTTCGCGGAGACCACTGCCCTGCTGTGGGTTCGGCGCCTGGAGCCTCCTGGGTGCTAACCCTAACCCTAACCCTACCCCAAACCGGGACCCTCCACCGAAACCTAAGCCTGCCTCGATCCCTAACCCTGCAATTGGGCCGCCTTCTGGCACGGGCCCTCCCTTCAGCCCTCGAGGGAGATCCCGAGACCGGAGTCGCTTTGGCCATGGCGACGTCCCTGGCCCGAACCCTAACCCTAGCTAAGGCTCTCTCCCCATGGGACCCAATGCCAACGTCTGACCACATCACGTGCCTGGAGTCCAGATGCGGGGCCGGCGGACTGGGCATGGAAGCTGGAATCTCCCCATGTCGTTTCCAAGGCCAGCCTGCAGCTGTCCGTGAGGATTCAAGAGGCCTCCTCGACCAGGGGGGATCGACGTGTATGGCCTTGGCAGCCAAAGATGGATCCTGACCGGCACCGTCCCCTGTGCCCTCAACTCAGACCTTCGCGGAGACTACTGCCCTGCTGTGGGTTCGGCGCCTGCAGCCTCCTGGGAGCTAACCCTAACCCTAACCCTACCCCGAACCGGGAACCTCCACCGAAACCTAAGCCTGCCTCGATCCCTAACCTTGCAGTTGAGCCGCCTTCGGGCATGGGCCCTCACTTCAGCCCTCAAGGGAGAGCACGAGACTGGAGTCGCTTCGGCCCTGGCGACGTCCCTGGCCCGAACGCTAACCCTAGCTAAGGCTCTCTCCCCATGGGGACCCAATGCCAACGTCTCACAACATCAGTCGTCTGAGGTCCAGAAGCGGTGCAGACTGACCCGGCATGGAAGCTGGAAGCTCCCCATGTCGTTTCCCAGGCCCGGCTACAGCAGCACGAGAGGTTTCCGGAGGTCCCCTCGACCAGGGGCCGATTCACGTGTGCGGCCTTGGCAGCCAAATACGGATCCCGACCGGCACCGTTCCTTGGGCACTCAATGCAGCCCTTCCCGGAGACCACTGCCCTGCTGTGGTTTCGGCGCCTGGAGCCTGCTGGGAGCTAACCCTGTCCCTAACCCAAACCCGATCCGGGACTCTCCACCGAAACCTAAGCCTGCCTCGACCATTAGCCCTGCAATTGAGCCGCCTTCGGGCACGGGCCCTCACTTCAGCCCTCAAGGGAGATCACGAGAGTGGAGTCGCTTCGGCCCTGGCGACGTCCCTTGACCGAACCCTAACCCTAGCTAACGCTCTCTCCCCAAGGGGACTCAATTCCAACGTCTGACAACATCACTCGTCTGAGGTCCAGAAGAGGTGCAGACGGACACGGCATGGACGCTGGAAGCTCCCCATGTCGTTTCCCAGGCCCGGCTGCAGCTGCCCGTGAGGATTCCGGAGGCCTCCTCGACCAGGGCAGATCGACGAGTGTGGCCTTGGTAGCCAAAGACGGATCCTGACCGGCACCGTCCCTTATGCCCTCAACTCAGCCCTTCACGGAGACCACTGCCCTGCTGTGGGTTCGGCGCCTGGAACCTCCTGGGTGCTAACCCTAACCCTAACCCTACCCCAAACCGGGACCCTCCACCGAAACCTAAGCCTGCCTCGATCCCTAACCCTGCAATTGGGCCGCCTTCTGGCACGGGCCCTCCCTTCAGCCCTCGAGGGAGATCTCGAGACCGGAGTCGCTTTGGCCATGGCGACGTCCCTGGCCCGAACCCTAACCCTAGCTAAGGCTCTCTCCCCATGGGACCCAATGCCAACGTCTGACCACATCACGTGCCTGGAGTCCAGATGCGGGGCCGGCGGACTGGGCATGAAAGCTGGAATCTCCCCATGTCGTTTCCAAGGCCAGCCTGCAGCTGTCCGTGAGGATTCAAGAGGCCTCCTCGACCAGGGGGATCGACGTGTATGGCCTTGGCAGCCAAAGATGGATCCTGACCGGCACCGTCCCCTGTGCCCTCAACTCAGACCTTCGCGGAGACTACTGCCCTGCTGTGGGTTCGGCGCCTGCAGCCTCCTGGGAGCTAACCCTAACCCTAACCCTACCCCGAACCGGGAACCTCCACCGAAACCTAAGCCTGCCTCGATCCCTAACCTTGCAGTTGAGCCGCCTTCGGGCATGGGCCCTCACTTCAGCCCTCAAGGGAGATCACGAGACTGGAGTCGCTTCGGCCCTGGCGACGTCCCTGGCCCGAACGCTAACCCTAGCTAAGGCTCTCTCCCCATGGGGACCAATGCCAACGTCTCACAACATCAGTCGTCTGAGGTCCAGAAGCGGTGCAGACTGACCCGGCATGGAAGCTGGAAGCTCCCCATGTCGTTTCCCAGGCCCGGCTACAGCAGCACGAGAGGTTTCCGGAGGTCCCCTCGACCAGGGGCCGATTCACGTGTGCGGCCTTGGCAGCCAAATACGGATCCCGACCGGCACCGTTCCTTGGGCACTCAATGCAGCCCTTCCCGGAGACCACTGCCCTGCTGTGGTTTCGGCGCCTGGAGCCTGCTGGGAGCTAACCCTGTCCCTAACCCAAACCCGATCCGGGACCCTCCACCGAAACCTAAGCCTGCCTCGACCATTAGCCCTGCAATTGAGCCGCCTTCGGGCACGGGCCCTCACTTCAGCCCTCAAGGGAGATCACGAGACTGGAGTCGCTTCGGCCCTGGCGACGTCCCTGGACCGAACCCTAACCCTAGCTAACGCTCTCTCCCCAAGGGGACTCAATTCCAACGTCTGACAACATCACTCGTCTGAGGTCCAGAAGAGGTGCAGACGGACACGGCATGGACGCTGGAAGCTCCCCATGTCGTTTCCCAGGCCCGGCTGCAGCTGCCCGTGAGGATTCCGGAGGCCTCCTCGACCAGGGCGGATCGACGAGTGTGGCCTTGGCAGCCAAAGACGGATCCTGACCGGCACCGTCCCTTATGCCCTCAACTCAGCCCTTCGCGGAGACCACTGCCCTGCTGTGGGTTCGGCGCCTGGAGCCTCCTGGGTGCTAACCCTAACCCTAACCCTACCCCAAACCGGGACCCTCCACCGAAACCTAAGCCTGCCTCGATCCCTAACCCTGCAATTGGGCCGCCTTCTGGCACGGGCCCTCCCTTCAGCCCTCGAGGGAGATCTCGAGACCGGAGTCGCTTTGGCCATGGCGACGTCCCTGGCCCGAACCCTAACCCTAGCTAAGGCTCTCTCCCCATGGGACCCAATGCCAACGTCTGACCACATCAC
>NW_026464014.1:0-19016 GCF_027475565.1 Acinonyx jubatus
GGGTCCAGAAGCGGTGCAGGCTGACTCGGCATGGAACCTGGAAGCTCACCATGTTGTTTCCCAGGCCCGGCTGCAGCTGCCCGGGAGGATTCTGGAGGCCTCCTCGACCAGGGGCCCAACAAGGTGTGTGGCCTTGGCAGCCAAGACGAACCCTGACCTGCAACCTCCCTTGTGCCCTCAACGCAACCCTTCGGGGAGACCACTGCCCGGCTGTGGGTTCGACGCCTGGAGCCTCCTGGGCGATAACCCGAACCCTAACCCTACCCCGAAACGGGACCCTCCACCGAAACCGAAGCCTGCCTCGAACCCTAACCCTGCACTTGAGCCGCCTTGCTGCAAGGGCCCTCTCTGCAGCCCTCGAGGGAGATCACGAGACTTTTTGTCGCGTCGGCCATGGAGACGTCCCTGGCCCGAACCCTAACGCTAGCTAAGGCTCTCTGCTCATGGGGACCCAATTCCAGCGTCTGACAACACCACGCGGCTTGGGTCCAGAAACGGTGCAGGCTGACTCGGCATGGAACCTGGAAGCTCACCATGTCGTTTCTCAGGCCAGGCTGCAGCTGCCCGAGAGGATTCCGGAGGCCCCCTCGCGCCCGGGCCCAATCACGTGTGTGTCCTTGGCATCCAAGACTGATGCTGACTGGCAGCCTCCCTTGTGCCCTCAACTCAGCCCTTCGGGGCGACCACTGCCCTGCTGTGCGTTCGGCGTCTGGAGCCTACTGGGTCCTAACCCTAACCCTAACCCTACCCCGAATCGGGACCCTCCACCGAAACCTCAGCCTGCCTCGCACCCTAACCCTGCACTTGAGCCGCCTTCTGCCATGGGCCCTCCCTTCAGCCCTCGAGGGAGATCAGGAGACCGGAGTTGCTTCGGCCCTGAAGACGTCCCTGGACCGAACCCCAACCTTAGCTAAGGCTCTCTCCCCATGGGGTCCCAATTCTAACGTCTGACAACATCATGCGCCTGAGGTCCAAAAGCGGTGCAGGTTGACACAGCATGAAACCTGGAAGCTCACCATGTCCTTTCCCAGGCCTAGCTGCAGCTGCCCGAGAGGATTCCGGAAGCCTCCTCGACCGGGGACCCAATCCCGTGTGTGGACTTGGCAGCCAAGACGGATCCTTAGCAGCAGCCTCCATTGTGCCCTGAACACAGCCCTTCGGTGAGACCACTGCCCTGTTGTGGTTTCGGCGCCTGGAGCCTCAATTGACCTAACCCTAACCCTAACCCTACCCCGAACAGGGATCCTCCCCCAATGACACCTAAGCCTGCCAAGTCCCCTAACCCTGCACTTGAGCCGCCTTGGCGCCAGGGCCTTCACTTCAGTCCTTGAGGGAGATCACGAGACTGCAGTCGCTTCGGCCCTGGAGAGTTCCGTGGACAAAACCCTCAATGCAGCTACGGCTCTCTCCCCATGGGGACCCAGTTCCAACGTGTGACAACATCCCACGCCTGGGGTCCAGAAGCAGCGGAGGCTGACTCGGCAGGGAACCTGGAAGCTCACCATGTCGTGTCCCAGGCCCGGCTACAGCTGCCCGAGAGGATTCCGGAGTCCTCCTCGATCAGGGACGATCGAGGTGTGTGGCCTTGGCAGCCAAACACGGCACTTGACCGGCACCGACCCTTGTGCCCTCATCACAGTCCGTCGGGGGACGACGGCCCTGCTGTGGGTTCGGCGCCTGGAGCCTCCTGGTACCTAACCCTAACCCTAACCCTACCCCACGCCGGGACCCTGCACAGAAACCTAAGCCTGCCTCGAACCATAACCCTGCACTTGAGCCGCCTTGCTGCAAGGGCCCTCCCTTCAGCCCTCGAGGGAGGGAGAGCACGAGACCGGAGTCGCTTCGGCCCTGGCCACGTCCCCGGACCGAACCCGAACCCTGGCTAAGGCTCTCTCGCCATGGGGTCCCAGTTCCAACGTCTGACAACACCACGTGCCTTGGGTCCAGAAGCAGTGCAGGCTGCCTCGCCATGGAACCTGGCAGCTCACCATGTGGTTTTCCAGGCCCGGCTACAGCTGCCCGAGAGGACTCCCGAGGCCTCCTCGACCAGGGGCCCAACAAGGTGTGTGGCCTTGGCAGCAAAGTCGGATCCTGACCGGCAGCCTCCATTGTGCGCTCAACTCAGCCCCTCGGGGAGACCACTGCCCTGCTGTGGGTTTTGCGCCCGGAGCATCCTGGGACCTAACACTAACCCTAACCCTACCCCACACCGGGACCCTCCCCCGAAACCTAAGCCCGCCTCGAACTCTCAGCCTGCACTTGTCCCGCCTTACTGCAAGGGCCCTCCCTTCAGCCCTCCAGGGAGATCACGAGACCGCAGTCGCGTCGGTCATGGAGACGTCCCTGGACCGAACCCTAACCCTAGCCAAGGCCCTCTCCCCATGGGGACCCAATGCCACGGTCTGACCACACCACGCGCCTTGGGTCCAGAAGCGGTGCAGGCTGACTCGGCATGGAACCTGGAAGCTCACCATGTCGTTTGCCAGGCCCGGCTGCAGCAGCCGGAGAGGATTCCGGAGGCCACCACGACCAGGGGCCCAATGACGTGTGTGGCCTTGGCAGCCAAAGACGGATCCTGAATGGCAGCCTCCCTTGTGCCCTCAACTCAGCCCTTCGGGGTGACCACTGCCCTGGTGTGCGTTCGGCGCCTGGAGCCTCCTGAGACCTAACCCTAACCCTAACCCTACCCCGCAACGGGACCCTCCACCTAAACCGAAGCCTGCCTCGAACCCTAACCGTGCAATTGAGCCGCCTTCTGCCATGGGTCCTCCCTTAAGGCCTCGAGGGATATTACGAGCCCGGAGTCACTTCGGCCCTGGCGACGTCCCTGGACCGAACCCTAACCCTAGGTAAGGCTCTCTCCCCATGGGGTCCCAATTCCAACTTCTGACCACATCACGTGCCTGGGGTCCAGAAGCGGTGCAGGCTGACTCGGCATGGAACCTGGAAGCTCACCATGTTGTTTCCCAGGCCCGGCTGCAGCTGCCCGGGAGGATTCTGGAGGCCTCCTCGACCAGGGGCCCAACAAGGTGTGTGGCCTTGGCAGCCAAGACGAACCCTGACCTGCAACCTCCCTTGTGCCCTCAACGCAACCCTTCGGGGAGACCACTGCCCGGCTGTGGGTTCGACGCCTGGAGCCTCCTGGGCGATAACCCGAACCCTAACCCTACCCCGAAACGGGACCCTCCACCGAAACCGAAGCCTGCCTCGAACCCTAACCCTGCACTTGAGCCGCCTTGCTGCAAGGGCCCTCTCTGCAGCCCTCGAGGGAGATCACGAGACTTTTTGTCGCGTCGGCCATGGAGACGTCCCTGGCCCGAACCCTAACGCTAGCTAAGGCTCTCTGCTCATGGGGACCCAATTCCAGCGTCTGACAACACCACGCGGCTTGGGTCCAGAAACGGTGCAGGCTGACTCGGCATGGAACCTGGAAGCTCACCATGTCGTTTCTCAGGCCAGGCTGCAGCTGCCCGAGAGGATTCCGGAGGCCCCCTCGCGCCCGGGCCCAATCACGTGTGTGTCCTTGGCATCCAAGACTGATGCTGACTGGCAGCCTCCCTTGTGCCCTCAACTCAGCCCTTCGGGGCGACCACTGCCCTGCTGTGCGTTCGGCGTCTGGAGCCTACTGGGTCCTAACCCTAACCCTAACCCTACCCCGAATCGGGACCCTCCACCGAAACCTCAGCCTGCCTCGCACCCTAACCCTGCACTTGAGCCGCCTTCTGCCATGGGCCCTCCCTTCAGCCCTCGAGGAGATCAGGAGACCGGAGTTGCTTCGGCCCTGAAGACGTCCCTGGACCGAACCCCAACCTTAGCTAAGGCTCTCTCCCCATGGGGTCCCAATTCTAACGTCTGACAACATCATGCGCCTGAGGTCCAAAAGCGGTGCAGGTTGACACAGCATGAAACCTGGAAGCTCACCATGTCCTTTCCCACGCCTAGCTGCAGCTGCCCGAGAGGATTCCGGAAGCCTCCTCGACCGGGGACCCAATCCCGTGTGTGGACTTGGCAGCCAAGACGGATCCTTAGCAGCAGCCTCCATTGTGCCCTGAACACAGCCCTTCGGTGAGACCACTGCCCTGTTGTGGTTTCGGCGCCTGGAGCCTCAATTGACCTAACCCTAACCCTAACCCTACCCCGAACAGGGATCCTCCCCCAATGACACCTAAGCCTGCCAAGTCCCCTAACCCTGCACTTGAGCCGCCTTGGCGCCAGGGCCTTCACTTCAGTCCTTGAGGGAGATCACGAGACTGCAGTCGCTTCGGCCCTGGAGAGTTCCGTGGACAAAACCCTCAATGCAGCTACGGCTCTCTCCCCATGGGGACCCAGTTCCAACGTGTGACAACATCCCACGCCTGGGGTCCAGAAGCAGCGGAGGCTGACTCGGCAGGGAACCTGGAAGCTCACCATGTCGTGTCCCAGGCCCGGCTACAGCTGCCCGAGAGGATTCCGGAGTCCTCCTCGATCAGGGGACGATCGAGGTGTGTGGCCTTGGCAGCCAAACACGGCACTTGACCGGCACCGACCCTTGTGCCCTCATCACAGTCCGTCGGGGGACGACGGCCCTGCTGTGGGTTCGGCGCCTGGAGCCTCCTGGTACCTAACCCTAACCCTAACCCTACCCCACGCCGGGACCCTGCACAGAAACCTAAGCCTGCCTCGAACCATAACCCTGCACTTGAGCCGCCTTGCTGCAAGGGCCCTCCTTCAGCCCTCGAGGGAGGGAGAGCACGAGACCGGAGTCGCTTCGGCCCTGGCCACGTCCCCGGACCGAACCCGAACCCTGGCTAAGGCTCTCTCGCCATGGGGTCCCAGTTCCAACGTCTGACAACACCACGTGCCTTGGGTCCAGAAGCAGTGCAGGCTGCCTCGCCATGGAACCTGGCAGCTCACCATGTGGTTTTCCAGGCCCGGCTACAGCTGCCCGAGAGGACTCCCGAGGCCTCCTCGACCAGGGGCCCAACAAGGTGTGTGGCCTTGGCAGCAAAGTCGGATCCTGACCGGCAGCCTCCATTGTGCGCTCAACTCAGCCCCTCGGGGAGACCACTGCCCTGCTGTGGGTTTTGCGCCCGGAGCATCCTGGGACCTAACACTAACCCTAACCCTACCCCACACCGGGACCCTCCCCCGAAACCTAAGCCCGCCTCGAACTCTCAGCCTGCACTTGTCCCGCCTTACTGCAAGGGCCCTCCCTTCAGCCCTCCAGGGAGATCACGAGACCGCAGTCGCGTCGGTCATGGAGACGTCCCTGGACCGAACCCTAACCCTAGCCAAGGCCCTCTCCCCATGGGGACCCAATGCCACGGTCTGACCACACCACGCGCCTTGGGTCCAGAAGCGGTGCAGGCTGACTCGGCATGGAACCTGGAAGCTCACCATGTCGTTTGCCAGGCCCGGCTGCAGCAGCCGGAGAGGATTCCGGAGGCCACCACGACCAGGGGCCCAATGACGTGTGTGGCCTTGGCAGCCAAAGACGGATCCTGAATGGCAGCCTCCCTTGTGCCCTCAACTCAGCCCTTCGGGTGACCACTGCCCTGGTGTGCGTTCGGCGCCTGGAGCCTCCTGAGACCTAACCCTAACCCTAACCCTACCCCGCAACGGGACCCTCCACCTAAACCGAAGCCTGCCTCGAACCCTAACCGTGCAATTGAGCCGCCTTCTGCCATGGGTCCTCCCTTAAGGCCTCGAGGGATATTACGAGCCCGGAGTCACTTCGGCCCTGGCGACGTCCCTGGACCGAACCCTAACCCTAGGTAAGGCTCTCTCCCCATGGGGTCCCAATTCCAACTTCTGACCACATCACGTGCCTGGGGTCCAGAAGCGGTGCAGGCTGACTCGGCATGGAACCTGGAAGCTCACCATGTTGTTTCCCAGGCCCGGCTGCAGCTGCCCGGGAGGATTCTGGAGGCCTCCTCGACCAGGGGCCCAACAAGGTGTGTGGCCTTGGCAGCCAAGACGAACCCTGACCTGCAACCTCCCTTGTGCCCTCAACGCAACCCTTCGGGGAGACCACTGCCCGGCTGTGGGTTCGACGCCTGGAGCCTCCTGGGCGATAACCCGAACCCTAACCCTACCCCGAAACGGGACCCTCCACCGAAACCGAAGCCTGCCTCGACCCTAACCCTGCACTTGAGCCGCCTTGCTGCAAGGGCCCTCTCTGCAGCCCTCGAGGGAGATCACGAGACTTTTTGTCGCGTCGGCCATGGAGACGTCCCTGGCCCGAACCCTAACGCTAGCTAAGGCTCTCTGCTCATGGGACCCAATTCCAGCGTCTGACAACACCACGCGGCTTGGGTCCAGAAACGGTGCAGGCTGACTCGGCATGGAACCTGGAAGCTCACCATGTCGTTTCTCAGGCCAGGCTGCAGCTGCCCGAGAGGATTCCGGAGGCCCCCTCGCGCCCGGGCCCAATCACGTGTGTGTCCTTGGCATCCAAGACTGATCCTGACTGGCAGCCTCCCTTGTGCCCTCAACTCAGCCCTTCGGGGCGACCACTGCCCTGCTGTGCGTTCGGCGTCTGGAGCCTACTGGGTCCTAACCCTAACCCTAACCCTACCCCGAATCGGGACCCTCCACCGAAACCTCAGCCTGCCTCGCACCCTAACCCTGCACTTGAGCCGCCTTCTGCCATGGGCCCTCCCTTCAGCCCTCGAGGGAGATCAGGAGACCGGAGTTGCTTCGGCCCTGAAGACGTCCCTGGACCGAACCCCAACCTTAGCTAAGGCTCTCTCCCCATGGGGTCCCAATTCTAACGTCTGACAACATCATGCGCCTGAGGTCCAAAAGCGGTGCAGGTTGACACAGCATGAAACCTGGAAGCTCACCATGTCCTTTCCCAGGCCTAGCTGCAGCTGCCCGAGAGGATTCCGGAAGCCTCCTCGACCGGGGCCCAATCCCGTGTGTGGACTTGGCAGCCAAGACGGATCCTTAGCAGCAGCCTCCATTGTGCCCTGAACACAGCCCTTCGGTGAGACCACTGCCCTGTTGTGGTTTCGGCGCCTGGAGCCTCAATGTGACCTAACCCTAACCCTAACCCTACCCCGAACAGGGATCCTCCACCAATGACACCTAAGCCTGCCAAGTCCCTAACCCTGCACTTGAGCCGCCTTGGGCACGGGCCCTCACTTCAGTCCTCGAGGGAGATCACGAGACTGCAGTCGCTTCGGCCCTGGAGACGTTCCGTGGACAGAACCCTCAATGCAGCTACGGCTCTCTCCCCATGGGGACCCAGTTCCAACGTGTGACAACATCCCACGCCTGGGGTCCAGAAGCAGCGGCAGGCGGACTCGGCAGGGAACCTGGAAGCTCACCATGTCGTGTCCCAGGCCCGGCTACAGCTGCCCGAGAGGATTCCGGAGTCCTCCTCGATCAGAGGACGATCGAGGTGTGTGGCCTTGGCAGCCAAACACGGCACCTGACCGGCACCGACCCTTGTGCCCTCATCACAGTCCTTCGCGGAGACGACTGCCCTGCTGTGGGTTCGGCGCCTGGAGCCTCCTGGTACCTAACCCTAACCCTACCCCTACCCCACACCGGGACCCTCCACAGAAACCTAAGCCTGCCTCGATCCATAACCCTGCACTTGAGCCGCCTTGCTGGCAAGGGCCCTCCCTTCAGCCCTCGAGGGAGAGCACGAGACCGGAGTCGCTTCGGCCCTGGCGACGTCCCCGGACCGAACCCGAACCCTAGCTAAGGCTCTCTCGCCATGGGGACCCAGTTCCAACGTCTGACAACACCACGTGCCTGGGTCCAGAAGCAGTGCAGGCTGACTCGCCATGGAACCTGGCAGCTCACCATGTCGTTTTCCAGGCCCGGCTACAGCTGCCCGAGAGGACTCCCGAGGCCTCCTCGACCAGGGGCCATCGACGTGTGTGGCCTTGGCAGCCAAAGTCGGATCCTGACCGGCAGCCTCCCTGTGCGCTCAACTCAGCCCTTCGCGGAGACCACTGCCCTGCTGTGGGTTCTGCGCCCGGAGCATCCTGGGAGCTAACACTAACCCTAACCCTACCCCACACCGGGACCCTCCACCGAAACCTAAGCCTGCCTCGAACTCTCAGCCTGCACTTGTCCCGCCTTCGGCAAGGGCCCTCACTTCAGCCCTCCAGGGAGATCACGAGACCGCAGTCGCGTCGGCCATGGCGACGTCCCTGGACCGAACCCTAACCCTAGCCAAGGCTCTCTCCCCATGGGGACCCAATGCCACGGTCTGACCACACCACGCGCCTTGAGGTCCAGAAGCGGTGCAGGCTGACTCGGCATGGAACCTGGAAGCTCACCATGTCGTTTCCCAGGCCCGGCTGCAGCAGCCGAGAGGATTCCGGAGGCCACCTCGACCAGGGGCCCATTGACGTGTGTGGCCTTGGCAGCCAAAGACGGATCCTGAACGGCAGCCGTCCCTTGTGCCTCAACTCAGCCCTTCGCGGAGACCACTGCCCTGCTGTGGTTTCGGCGCCTGGAGCCTCCTGGGAGCTAACCCTAACCCTAACCCTACCCCGAACGGGACCCTCCACCGAAACCTAAGCCTGCCTCGACCCTAACCGTGCAATTGAGCCGCCTTCTGGCATGGGCCTCCCTTCAGGCCTCGAGGGAGATCACGAGACCGGAGTCGCTTCGGCCCTGGCGACGTCCCTGGACCGAACCCTAACCCTAGCTAACGCTCTCTCCCCATGGGGACCCAATTCCAACGTCTGACAACATCACTCGCCTGGGGTCCAGAAGCGGTGCAGGCGGACACGGCATGGACCTGGAAGCTCACCATGTCGTTTCCCAGGCCCGGCTGCAGCTGCCCGTGAGGATTCCGGAGGCCTCCTCGACCAGGGCGGATCGACGAGTGTGGCCTTGGCAGCCAAAGACGGATCCTGACCGGCACCGTCCCTTGTGCCCTCAACTCAGCCCTTCGCGGAGACCACTGCCCGCTGTGGGTTCGGCGCCTGGAGCCTCCTGGGCGCTAACCCTAACCCTAACCCTACCCCAAACCGGGACCCTCCACCGAAACCTAAGCCTGCCTCGATCCCTAACCCTGCAATTGGGCCGCCTTGCTGGCACGGGCCCTCCCTTCAGCCCTCGAGGGAGATCTCGAGACCGGAGTCGCTTCGGCCATGGCGACGTCCCTGGCCCGAACCCTAACGCTAGCTAAGGCTCTCTCCCCATGGGACCCAATGCCAACGTCTGACCACATCACGTGCCTGGGTCCAGATGCGGGGCCGGCGGACTGGGCATGGAAGCTGGAATCTCCCCATGTCGTTTCCAAGGCCAGCCTGCAGCTGTCCGTGAGGATTCCAGAGGCCTCCTCGACCAGGGCGGATCGACGTGTATGGCCTTGGCAGCCAAGATGGATCCTGACCGGCACCGTCCCTTGTGCCCTCAACTCAGACCTTCGCGGAGACTACTGCCCTGCTGTGGGTTCGGCGCCTGCAGCCTCCTGGGAGCTAACCCTAACCCTAACCCTACCCCGAACCGGGAACCTCCACCGAAACCTAAGCCTGCCTCGATCCCTAACCTTGCAGTTGAGCCGCCTTCTGGCATGGGCCCTCACTTCAGCCCTCAAGGGAGATCACGAGACTGGAGTCGCTTCGGCCCTGGCGACGTCCCTGGCCCGAACGCTAACCCTAGCTAAGGCTCTCTCCCCATGGGGACCCAATGCCAACGTCTCACAACATCAGTCGTCTGAGGTCCAGAAGCGGTGCAGACTGACCCGGCATGGAAGCTGGAAGCTCCCCATGTCGTTTCCCAGGCCCGGCTACAGCAGCACGAGAGGTTTCCGGAGGTCCCCTCGACCAGGGGCCGATTCACGTGTGCGGCCTTGGCAGCCAAATACGGATCCCGACCGGCACCGTTCCTTGGGCACTCAATGCAGCCCTTCCCGGAGACCACTGCCCTGCTGTGGTTTCGGCGCCTGGAGCCTGCTGGGAGCTAACCCTGTCCCTAACCCAAACCCGATCCGGGACCCTCCACCGAAACCTAAGCCTGCCTCGACCATTAGCCCTGCAATTGAGCCGCCTTCGGGCACGGGCCCTCACTTCAGCCCTCAAGGGAGATCACGAGACTGGAGTCGCTTCGGCCCTGGCGACGTCCCTGGACCGAACCCTAACCCTAGCTAACGCTCTCTCCCCAAGGGGACTCAATTCCAACGTCTGACAACATCACTCGTCTGAGGTCCAGAAGAGGTGCAGACGGACACGGCATGGACGCTGGAAGCTCCCCATGTCGTTTCCCAGGCCCGGCTGCAGCTGCCCGTGAGGATTCCGGAGGCCTCCTCGACCAGGGCGGATCGACGAGTGTGGCCTTGGCAGCCAAAGACGGATCCTGACCGGCACCGTCCCTTATGCCCTCAACTCAGCCCTTCGCGGAGACCACTGCCCTGCTGTGGGTTCGGCGCCTGGAGCCTCCTGGGTGCTAACCCTAACCCTAACCCTACCCCAAACCGGGACCCTCCACCGAAACCTAAGCCTGCCTCGATCCCTAACCCTGCAATTGGGCCGCCTTCTGGCACGGGCCCTCCCTTCAGCCCTCGAGGGAGATCTCGAGACCGGAGTCGCTTTGGCCATGGCGACGTCCCTGGCCCGAACCCTAACCCTAGCTAAGGCTCTCTCCCCATGGGACCCAATGCCAACGTCTGACCACATCACGTGCCTGGAGTCCAGATGCGGGGCCGGCGGACTGGGCATGGAAGCTGGAATCTCCCCATGTCGTTTCCAAGGCCAGCCTGCAGCTGTCCGTGAGGATTCAAGAGGCCTCCTCGACCAGGGGGATCGACGTGTATGGCCTTGGCAGCCAAAGATGGATCCTGACCGGCACCGTCCCTGTGCCCTCAACTCAGACCTTCGCGGAGACTACTGCCCTGCTGTGGGTTCGGCGCCTGCAGCCTCCTGGGAGCTAACCCTAACCCTAACCCTACCCCGAACCGGGAACCTCCACCGAAACCTAAGCCTGCCTCGATCCCTAACCTTGCAGTTGAGCCGCCTTCGGGCATGGGCCCTCACTTCAGCCCTCAAGGGAGATCACGAGACTGGAGTCGCTTCGGCCCTGGCGACGTCCCTGGCCCGAACGCTAACCCTAGCTAAGGCTCTCTCCCCATGGGGACCCAATGCCAACGTCTCACAACATCAGTCGTCTGAGGTCCAGAAGCGGTGCAGACTGACCCGGCATGGAAGCTGGAAGCTCCCCATGTCGTTTCCCAGGCCCGGCTACAGCAGCACGAGAGGTTTCCGGAGGTCCCCTCGACCAGGGGCCGATTCACGTGTGCGGCCTTGGCAGCCAAATACGGATCCCGACCGGCACCGTTCCTTGGGCACTCAATGCAGCCCTTCCCGGAGACCACTGCCCTGCTGTGGTTTCGGCGCCTGGAGCCTGCTGGGAGCTAACCCTGTCCCTAACCCAAACCCGATCCGGGACCCTCCACCGAAACCTAAGCCTGCCTCGACCATTAGCCCTGCAATTGAGCCGCCTTCGGGCACGGGCCCTCACTTCAGCCCTCAAGGGAGATCACGAGACTGGAGTCGCTTCGGCCCTGGCGACGTCCCTGGACCGAACCCTAACCCTAGCTAACGCTCTCTCCCCAAGGGGACTCAATTCCAACGTCTGACAACATCACTCGTCTGAGGTCCAGAAGAGGTGCAGACGGACACGGCATGGACGCTGGAAGCTCCCATGTCGTTTCCCAGGCCCGGCTGCAGCTGCCCGTGAGGATTCCGGAGGCCTCCTCGACCAGGGCGGATCGACGAGTGTGGCCTTGGCAGCCAAAGACGGATCCTGACCGGCACCGTCCCTTATGCCCTCAACTCAGCCCTTCGCGGAGACCACTGCCCTGCTGTGGGTTCGGCGCCTGGAGCCTCCTGGGTGCTAACCCTAACCCTAACCCTACCCCAAACCGGGACCCTCCACCGAAACCTAAGCCTGCCTCGATCCCTAACCCTGCAATTGGGCCGCCTTCTGGCACGGGCCCTCCCTTCAGCCCTCGAGGGAGATCTCGAGACCGGAGTCGCTTTGGCCATGGCGACGTCCCTGGCCCGAACCCTAACCCTAGCTAAGGCTCTCTCCCCATGGGACCCAATGCCAACGTCTGACCACATCACGTGCCTGGAGTCCAGATGCGGGGCCGGCGGACTGGGCATGGAAGCTGGAATCTCCCCATGTCGTTTCCAAGGCCAGCCTGCAGCTGTCCGTGAGGATTCAAGAGGCCTCCTCGACCAGGGGGGATCGACGTGTATGGCCTTGGCAGCCAAAGATGGATCCTGACCGGCACCGTCCCCTGTGCCCTCAACTCAGACCTTCGCGGAGACTACTGCCCTGCTGTGGGTTCGGCGCCTGCAGCCTCCTGGGAGCTAACCCTAACCCTAACCCTACCCCGAACCGGGAACCTCCACCGAAACCTAAGCCTGCCTCGATCCCTAACCTTGCAGTTGAGCCGCCTTCGGGCATGGGCCCTCACTTCAGCCCTCAAGGGAGATCACGAGACTGGAGTCGCTTCGGCCCTGGCGACGTCCCTGGCCCGAACGCTAACCCTAGCTAAGGCTCTCTCCCCATGGGGACCCAATGCCAACGTCTCACAACATCAGTCGTCTGAGGTCCAGAAGCGGTGCAGACTGACCCGCATGGAAGCTGGAAGCTCCCCATGTCGTTTCCCAGGCCGGCTACAGCAGCACGAGAGGTTTCCGGAGGTCCCCTCGACCAGGGGCCGATTCACGTGTGCGGCCTTGGCAGCCAAATACGGATCCCGACCGGCACCGTTCCTTGGGCACTCAATGCAGCCCTTCCCGGAGACCACTGCCCTGCTGTGGTTTCGGCGCCTGGAGCCTGCTGGGAGCTAACCCTGTCCCTAACCCAAACCCGATCCGGGACCCTCCACCGAAACCTAAGCCTGCCTCGACCATTAGCCCTGCAATTGAGCCGCCTTCGGGCACGGGCCCTCACTTCAGCCCTCAAGGGAGATCACGAGACTGGAGTCGCTTCGGCCCTGGCGACGTCCCTGGACCGAACCCTAACCCTAGCTAACGCTCTCTCCCCAAGGGGACTCAATTCCAACGTCTGACAACATCACTCGTCTGAGGTCCAGAAGAGGTGCAGACGGACACGGCATGGACGCTGGAAGCTCCCCATGTCGTTTCCCAGGCCCGGCTGCAGCTGCCCGTGAGGATTCCGGAGGCCTCCTCGACCAGGGCGGATCGACGAGTGTGGCCTTGGCAGCCAAAGACGGATCCTGACCGGCACCGTCCCTTATGCCCTCAACTCAGCCCTTCGCGGAGACCACTGCCCTGCTGTGGGTTCGGCGCCTGGAGCCTCCTGGGTGCTAACCCTAACCCTAACCCTACCCCAAACCGGGACCCTCCACCGAAACCTAAGCCTGCCTCGATCCCTAACCCTGCAATTGGGCCGCCTTCTGGCACGGGCCCTCCCTTCAGCCCTCGAGGGAGATCTCGAGACCGGAGTCGCTTTGGCCATGGCGACGTCCCTGGCCCGAACCCTAACCCTAGCTAAGGCTCTCTCCCCATGGGACCCAATGCCAACGTCTGACCACATCACGTGCCTGGAGTCCAGATGCGGGGCCGGCGGACTGGGCATGGAAGCTGGAATCTCCCCATGTCGTTTCCAAGGCCAGCCTGCAGCTGTCCGTGAGGATTCAAGAGGCCTCCTCGACCAGGGGGGATCGACGTGTATGGCCTTGGCAGCCAAAGATGGATCCTGACCGGCACCGTCCCCTGTGCCCTCAACTCAGACCTTCGCGGAGACTACTGCCCTGCTGTGGGTTCGGCGCCTGCAGCCTCCTGGGAGCTAACCCTAACCCTAACCCTACCCCGAACCGGGAACCTCCACCGAAACCTAAGCCTGCCTCGATCCCTAACCTTGCAGTTGAGCCGCCTTCGGGCATGGGCCCTCACTTCAGCCCTCAAGGGAGATCACGAGACTGGAGTCGCTTCGGCCCTGGCGACGTCCCTGGCCCGAACGCTAACCCTAGCTAAGGCTCTCTCCCCATGGGGACCCAATGCCAACGTCTCACAACATCAGTCGTCTGAGGTCCAGAAGCGGTGCAGACTGACCCGGCATGGAAGCTGGAAGCTCCCCATGTCGTTTCCCAGGCCCGGCTACAGCAGCACGAGAGGTTTCCGGAGGTCCCTCGACCAGGGGCCGATTCACGTGTGCGGCCTTGGCAGCCAAATACGGATCCCGACCGGCACCGTTCCTTGGGCACTCAATGCAGCCCTTCCCGGAGACCACTGCCCTGCTGTGGTTTCGGCGCCTGGAGCCTGCTGGGAGCTAACCCTGTCCCTAACCCAAACCCGATCCGGGACCCTCCACCGAAACCTAAGCCTGCCTCGACCATTAGCCCTGCAATTGAGCCGCCTTCGGGCACGGGCCCTCACTTCAGCCCTCAAGGGAGATCACGAGACTGGAGTCGCTTCGGCCCTGGCGACGTCCCTGGACCGAACCCTAACCCTAGCTAACGCTCTCTCCCCAAGGGGACTCAATTCCAACGTCTGACAACATCACTCGTCTGAGGTCCAGAAGAGGTGCAGACGGACACGGCATGGACGCTGGAAGCTCCCCATGTCGTTTCCCAGGCCCGGCTGCAGCTGCCCGTGAGGATTCCGGAGGCCTCCTCGACCAGGGCGGATCGACGAGTGTGGCCTTGGCAGCCAAAGACGGATCCTGACCGGCACCGTCCCTTATGCCCTCAACTCAGCCCTTCGCGGAGACCACTGCCCTGCTGTGGGTTCGGCGCCTGGAGCCTCCTGGGTGCTAACCCTAACCCTAACCCTACCCCAAACCGGGACCCTCCACCGAAACCTAAGCCTGCCTCGATCCCTAACCCTGCAATTGGGCCGCCTTCTGGCACGGGCCCTCCCTTCAGCCCTCGAGGGAGATCTCGAGACCGGAGTCGCTTTGGCCATGGCGACGTCCCTGGCCCGAACCCTAACCCTAGCTAAGGCTCTCTCCCCATGGGACCCAATGCCAACGTCTGACCACATCACGTGCCTGGAGTCCAGATGCGGGGCCGGCGGACTGGGCATGGAAGCTGGAATCTCCCCATGTCGTTTCCAAGGCCAGCCTGCAGCTGTCCGTGAGGATTCAAGAGGCCTCCTCGACCAGGGGGATCGACGTGTATGGCCTTGGCAGCCAAAGATGGATCCTGACCGGCACCGTCCCCTGTGCCCTCAACTCAGACCTTCGCGGAGACTACTGCCCTGCTGTGGGTTCGGCGCCTGCAGCCTCCTGGGAGCTAACCCTAACCCTAACCCTACCCCGAACCGGGAACCTCCACCGAAACCTAAGCCTGCCTCGATCCCTAACCTTGCAGTTGAGCCGCCTTCGGGCATGGGCCCTCACTTCAGCCCTCAAGGGAGATCACGAGACTGGAGTCGCTTCGGCCCTGGCGACGTCCCTGGCCCGAACGCTAACCCTAGCTAAGGCTCTCTCCCCATGGGGACCCAATGCCAACGTCTCACAACATCAGTCGTCTGAGGTCCAGAAGCGGTGCAGACTGACCCGGCATGGAAGCTGGAAGCTCCCCATGTCGTTTCCCAGGCCCGGCTACAGCAGCACGAGAGGTTTCCGGAGGTCCCCTCGACCAGGGGCCGATTCACGTGTGCGGCCTTGGCAGCCAAATACGGATCCCGACCGGCACCGTTCCTTGGGCACTCAATGCAGCCCTTCCCGGAGACCACTGCCCTGCTGTGGTTTCGGCGCCTGGAGCCTGCTGGGAGCTAACCCTGTCCCTAACCCAAACCCGATCCGGGACCCTCCACCGAAACCTAAGCCTGCCTCGACCATTAGCCCTGCAATTGAGCCGCCTTCGGGCACGGGCCCTCACTTCAGCCCTCAAGGAGATCACGAGACTGGAGTCGCTTCGGCCCTGGCGACGTCCCTGGACCGAACCCTAACCCTAGCTAACGCTCTCTCCCCAAGGGGACTCAATTCCAACGTCTGACAACATCACTCGTCTGAGGTCCAGAAGAGGTGCAGACGGACACGGCATGGACGCTGGAAGCTCCCCATGTCGTTTCCCAGGCCCGGCTGCAGCTGCCCGTGAGGATTCCGGAGGCCTCCTCGACCAGGGCGGATCGACGAGTGTGGCCTTGGCAGCCAAAGACGGATCCTGACCGGCACCGTCCCTTATGCCCTCAACTCAGCCCTTCGCGGAGACCACTGCCCTGCTGTGGGTTCGGCGCCTGGAGCCTCCTGGGTGCTAACCCTAACCCTAACCCTACCCCAAACCGGGACCCTCCACCGAAACCTAAGCCTGCCTCGATCCCTAACCCTGCAATTGGGCCGCCTTCTGGCACGGGCCCTCCCTTCAGCCCTCGAGGGAGATCTCGAGACCGGAGTCGCTTTGGCCATGGCGACGTCCCTGGCCCGAACCCTAACCCTAGCTAAGGCTCTCTCCCCATGGGACCCAATGCCAACGTCTGACCACATCACGTGCCTGGAGTCCAGATGCGGGGCCGGCGGACTGGGCATGGAAGCTGGAATCTCCCCATGTCGTTTCCAAGGCCAGCCTGCAGCTGTCCGTGAGGATTCAAGAGGCCTCCTCGACCAGGGGGATCGACGTGTATGGCCTTGGCAGCCAAAGATGGATCCTGACCGGCACCGTCCCCTGTGCCCTCAACTCAGACCTTCGCGGAGACTACTGCCCTGCTGTGGGTTCGGCGCCTGCAGCCTCCTGGGAGCTAACCCTAACCCTAACCCTACCCCGAACCGGGAACCTCCACCGAAACCTAAGCCTGCCTCGATCCCTAACCTTGCAGTTGAGCCGCCTTCGGGCATGGGCCCTCACTTCAGCCCTCAAGGGAGATCACGAGACTGGAGTCGCTTCGGCCCTGGCGACGTCCCTGGCCCGAACGCTAACCCTAGCTAAGGCTCTCTCCCCATGGGGACCCAATGCCAACGTCTCACAACATCAGTCGTCTGAGGTCCAGAAGCGGTGCAGACTGACCCGGCATGGAAGCTGGAAGCTCCCCATGTCGTTTCCCAGGCCCGGCTACAGCAGCACGAGAGGTTTCCGGAGGTCCCCTCGACCAGGGGCCGATTCACGTGTGCGGCCTTGGCAGCCAAATACGGATCCCGACCGGCACCGTTCCTTGGGCACTCAATGCAGCCCTTCCCGGAGACCACTGCCCTGCTGTGGTTTCGGCGCCTGGAGCCTGCTGGGAGCTAACCCTGTCCCTAACCCAAACCCGATCCGGGACCCTCCACCGAAACCTAAGCCTGCCTCGACCATTAGCCCTGCAATTGAGCCGCCTTCGGGCACGGGCCCTCACTTCAGCCCTCAAGGGAGATCACGAGACTGGAGTCGCTTCGGCCCTGGCGACGTCCCTGGACCGAACCCTAACCCTAGCTAACGCTCTCTCCCCAAGGGGACTCAATTCCAACGTCTGACAACATCACTCGTCTGAGGTCCAGAAGAGGTGCAGACGGACACGGCATGGACGCTGGAAGCTCCCCATGTCGTTTCCCAGGCCCGGCTGCAGCTGCCCGTGAGGATTCCGGAGGCCTCCTCGACCAGGGCGGATCGACGAGTGTGGCCTTGGCAGCCAAAGACGGATCCTGACCGGCACCGTCCCTTATGCCCTCAACTCAGCCCTTCGCGGAGACCACTGCCCTGCTGTGGGTTCGGCGCCTGGAGCCTCCTGGGTGCTAACCCTAACCCTAACCCTACCCCAAACCGGGACCCTCCACCGAAACCTAAGCCTGCCTCGATCCCTAACCCTGCAATTGGGCCGCCTTCTGGCACGGGCCCTCCCTTCAGCCCTCGAGGGAGATCTCGAGACCGGAGTCGCTTTGGCCATGGCGACGTCCCTGGCCCGAACCCTAACCCTAGCTAAGGCTCTCTCCCCATGGGACCCAATGCCAACGTCTGACCACATCACGTGCCTGGAGTCCAGATGCGGGGCCGGCGGACTGGGCATGGAAGCTGGAATCTCCCCATGTCGTTTCCAAGGCCAGCCTGCAGCTGTCCGTGAGGATTCCAGAGGCCTCCTCGACCAGGGGGGATCGACGTGTATGGCCTTGGCAGCCAAAGATGGATCCTGACCGGCACCGTCCCCTGTGCCCTCAACTCAGACCTTCGCGGAGACTACTGCCCTGCTGTGGGTTCGGCGCCTGCAGCCTCCTGGGAGCTAACCCTAACCCTAACCCTACCCCGAACCGGGAACCTCCACCGAAACCTAAGCCTGCCTCGATCCCTAACCTTGCAGTTGAGCCGCCTTCGGGCATGGGCCCTCACTTCAGCCCTCAAGGGAGATCACGAGACTGGAGTCGCTTCGGCCCTGGCGACGTCCCTGGCCCGAACGCTAACCCTAGCTAAGGCTCTCTCCCCATGGGGACCCAATGCCAACGTCTCACAACATCAGTCGTCTGAGGTCCAGAAGCGGTGCAGACTGACACGGCATGGAAGCTGGAAGCTCCCCATGTCGTTTCCCAGGCCCGGCTACAGCAGCACGAGAGGTTTCCGGAGGTCCCTCGACCAGGGGCCGATTCACGTGTGCGGCCTTGGCAGCCAAATACGGATCCCGACCGGCACCGTTCCTTGGGCACTCAATGCAGCCCTTCCCGGAGACCACTGCCCTGCTGTGGTTTCGGCGCCTGGAGCCTGCTGGGAGCTAACCCTGTCCCTAACCCAAACCCGATCCGGGACCCTCCACCGAAACCTAAGCCTGCCTCGACCATTAGCCCTGCAATTGAGCCGCCTTCGGCACGGGCCCTCACTTCAGCCCTCAAGGGAGATCACGAGACTGGAGTCGCTTCGGCCCTGGCGACGTCCCTGGACCGAACCCTAACCCTAGCTAACGCTCTCTCCCCAAGGGGACTCAATTCCAACGTCTGACAACATCACTCGTCTGAGGTCCAGAAGAGGTGCAGACGGACACGGCATGGACGCTGGAAGCTCCCCATGTCGTTTCCCAGGCCCGGCTGCAGCTGCCCGTGAGGATTCCGGAGGCCTCCTCGACCAGGGCGGATCGACGAGTGTGGCCTTGGCAGCCAAAGACGGATCCTGACCGGCACCGACCCTTGTGCCCTCA
>NW_026464015.1:0-18920 GCF_027475565.1 Acinonyx jubatus
TCCCCCAGTTCACCTCTCTGGGTCATGTACCTGCTGAATTCTGTGGTTCAGGTTGTGAAAATTGTTGTGCTAATTCTCAGATCAGTTTTCTAGGTGTGCAGGATGGGTTAGTGTTGGTCTTGCTGTATTTCATGGATGCGAGACACACAAAAAACTTCCATGCTGTTCTACCATCTTGGCTCCCTCCACTGTTTATATGTTTTATGTTATAAAAGAACCTAAGAATATTAAGATAATATTATCTTCCACAAGAGATGTTTTACCCTTTCTTCTTATAGGCAAGAGACTGATCAATTCAATACAGTCAGTGAATGATCTGATTTGAGACTTGATAGCATTTTTAGTTAAGACTCAATCTATTTCCCATTCTGTGGCCCTCCAAGGTTTTTAAGTAAGATCCCTGTTGGTCTTCGTCTCCTCAATGCTGAAATAGAGCAAGAGATTCTGTTCTACGAGTCAAATATTATCAGCTTATTGTTTAGCCTTCCACTTTTAAACATCTTCAAAATTTTGCAAGTGCTTTAGAGAGAAACTGTGTGAAGTCACTCTAATTTCCAATGTTGTTACTCCAACCCCATTTGAACTCCAGTGTTTCTTCTGGCTACACTGTTTCCCTGTAGTGACATTCTTCCAGGGGCCAGGCATGGATTTTCAATCTCTTTCTGTACCTAGAAACCTTGGGTGAAAAATGGATGTAGACCTTTTATAAGTCTTTCAAAGTCTTGCCTCTTTTGCTTTTGGTCCTCTCATCCTTTGTGAGTCTTTGTTTCCTCAGTACTACAAGACTATAGGATATTTTACCATATTTTTTAGATGTTTTGGACTACCCTTTCAGCCTTTTGTGCAGCCTCAGAATTCAACAAATATTCTATGGGAGGAACATTAGCAAATTTCAAATTCTACTATACCAGTCTCATGTATTTCCTAAAAGCTTTGGTAGTTTCTAAACAGTGAGCCTTTATCAGAACTATACCCACAATATTGGACTCTAGGAACTACCTAGGATTATAAAATGCTTCCAGGAAGAAAAACAATTGCATATTCTCATCACACAGTTCACATCCTAATGATTTTCCTCTCTTTGAATTGGTATACCTAGTGAACTATGCAAAGTTGACTTGTACAAAGGAAGAAGACCCATGCCAGAAGGAAGAAATTTTCAATAATTAGAATGGTTTAAGTTGCTGAATTTTATTTTTATTTTTTAGATAGTTTTTGTCAGGTTAGCTAATGTACAGTGTATACAGTGTAGTCTTGGCTTCGAGAGTAGACTCCCATGGCTCATCCCTTACTTACAACACCCAGTGCTCATCCCAACAGGTGCCCTCCTTAATGCCAATCTCCCATTTTCTTCACCCCCCCAAACACTGACCCCCCCATCTACCCTCAGTTTGTCCTCTGTATTTAAGAGTCTCTTATGGTTTGCCTCCTTTTGTTTGTAACTTATTTTTCCTTCCCTTCCCCTATGGTCTTCTGTGAAGTTTTTCAAATTCCACATATGAGTGAAAACATATGATATCTGTCTTTCTCTGACTGACTTATTTCACTTTAAGTTGATGAATTTTAGTTTCAGAGCTTCCAAAGAGAATATCTAACAATAAATTTTTTAAATGAGAAGCAAGATAATGTTTGTGGGTGAAACAAAAAGCATTCTAAGGGCTTATGCCATGCTCATAGTAGGACAGCTTCTGTCCACTCTGAACTCTCCCTTGACATGGATGTCTTCCTCTCCAAACAGGAATTGCACCAGAGAACATTACCTTTTTAATCAGACAGAACAAGAGGTCAGTCCTATCTCTGCCAGTTGTTCTAGCTATGTGAGCATGTAGCACTTTATTACCTTCCCCGAGACTTTTTCTCATCTTTAAAAACAGAGTTGAGATATGTATTTTGTCATGTTGTTCTGGGGATTAAGAAGACAAATTACATAAATCACCAGGCAAATTCAATGAGTGTGAGTTAGTTTTGTTCCTTTTTTTCCACCTAAGCACTGTGAAGGAAGGTGCTTGGGAGGTGCTTTCTGGGAGTGAAATAATGAACACAAGGTGGACATAAAGGGTAAAACCTTTCCCAAGTGGCAATTTTAATATAACATTCTTTTGGGGAAATAGCTTCCATTCTCCACCAGGACAAGGGAAAGAAGGAATGAATTAATGGGTATAAGTATTCTCTCCTCATGCATTATGAAGAGAGAAGTCATATAAATCACATATCTGGCAGAATAATGTCCATAGTATTAGATGGCAAGGAGCAGCACATAAATTATTTTCAAATTGAAAGATAGATAGAACTTGTGTATAACCAAGACAGTTTTTAAATTAAGAACATAGCTACAACATTTTGAGTTTTAGAAAAAGGGAGTTAAATAGAAAATGTATATATGCAAGCTATTGAGCTCAATAAATCTTTATTTAGTCATTAAAAATTTCCCTGAGAAGTTAAGAACTCCATCAACCAAGTTTAGAATTGGTGTGTAATGACTAAATAAAGATTTATTGAATATTAATTAGATTTATATTAAAAGCAAAGGGTAAGTTCCTTCTTGAGAGGACTCCATATTATTATTGGTCATAGGATCTCAGGATGTTGGAGTGGTGGGAATAGTCTTGGACTGAGAAAAGACTTCAGTTATAGCCATAGCTCTACCACCAATGGCTTATTAACTTTGAGGAAACCCATTTCTGTCCTTTTACTTGGTGATATGTAAAAAGTTTAGATTCCAGCTTTTTATTCTTCTGTTTGATGATTGTAAAGTGCTACATTTATTGTAGGGGAACCTGGGTGACCCAGTCAGTTAAGCGTCTGACTTTAGCTCAGGTCACAATCCTGTGATCTGTAGGTTTGAACCCCACATCGGGCTCTGTGCTGACAGCTCAGAGCCTGGAGCCTACTTTGGATTCCGTGTCTCCCTCTCTCTCTGCCCCTCCCCTACTCTCTCTCTCTGTCTCATTCAAAAATAAACATTAAAAGAAAAAGAAAGACTTTGCAGAACCTATGTCTTTAAAAAATTTTAAAAATAAAGTGCTGCATCTATTGTCTTACTGCCATCCAAGTCCTTGCCTACTATGTATCCTTTCCTGGCCCCCTAGTGTGCAATGACTGGATAGTATGAAATTAAGTGTGACACCTGGTCTTTACTTTACCAAGGATGACATCTTATATATGCCTGGGTGAACACCATCACCTAGTTTCAGTTCATTACTGCATTACTCTATATTTCACAAACATTGTTGTTGAAATGCCTGTTCAATCATGAAATGTCTGTAAGCTGGTTAGTGTGGCAAGGAGTGTTATCTCTTGCAGGGACTTCCAACTTTTTCTGGACCAACCTCTTTTTCAGTATAATAATACCTTTTATAGAAACTCTAATGTTTAGCTGTCTAGATTCTATTTTAATATCTCTAGTAAATGAGGTAGTATTCGCACTTTAAACCTTTGTAGGGAGGGGTACCTACGTAGCTCAGTTGGTCGAGCGTCCAACTTCAGTTCAGGTCATGATCTCATGGTTCGTGATTTCGAGCCCCACATCAGGCTCTGTGCTGACAGCTCAGAGCCTGGAGCCTGCTTCAGATTCTGTGTCTCCCTCTCTTTCTTCCCCTCCCCCACTTGTGCACTCACTCTCTCTCTCTCTCAAAAATATGAATAAACATTAAAACAATTTAAACCTTTGTAGGGATTTCTTTACATTGTTGGGCAGTTTTAAACAGAAAATTATTCCTTATTTTCAGGGAGTTGACTCTTACTGCCTTCTAAAGTCTATTTCCCTTTTCACATGATGAGCCTCTGGATTTTTGAAGGAATTCTATCTTCAGTGTCTTCATGTATCCTTTGTGTTATCCCATTTCAAGACCTTCAACAAATCCTGATCAGTGCTCCTGTCAGCATTTTTCAAACTCTGTGACACCATTTGGTGTTAATATCCTATGAGAAATCAGTAAGTTACCTGGTATTTTTATTTTTTTATTTTTTTCATTCATAATTGCCTTATTACTTTTTATATAGGAGTTTATACAAGAAATATAAACTTTTGGCTGTATAAATCATCAAAGTTAGGAAAGCATTTGACTCTGGAGATTGCTGATGATAACAAGTTTTTTTCCTAAACAGTCAAAGAATATTTCCAAAGGAAATCAATATTTCCTGTATCTTTGGTTGGCAATGTCAGGTATATAGTACCAGAATCAAACCATTGTGTATTCATGAATGCTTATTAAGCAGTGAATGGCATTGTGTAGTACTAAATTGTGAATTGGGTAAATTCATTCTAACAACAAAAAAAAAGTTGTTAAAATTCTAGGTTAACTTTTTTTTTATAAAGAAGAAAATTAAAACTACTTGTATTCCATTTGGAAGTAGAATTACTGTTAATATCTACTTTTCTTTACATATATGCACATTCATACATATAATTTACATAGTTCCTTTGTTCAAAAATATTTCTTGAAGTCATTATATGATTATATCAGTTTTATCCATTCTATATTATATCATGAATATTTTCCAAGTTAATAATTTGCAACAGTTAGTTGTAATTAAAACTTAATGCCTAGGGGTGCCTGGGTGGCTCAGTCAGTTAAGCATCTGACTTTGGCTCAGATCATGATCTCACAGTTTGTGAGTTCAAGCCTTGTATCGGGCTCTGTGCTGACAGCTCGGAGCATGGAGCCTGTTTTGGATTCTGTGTGTGTGTCTCTCTCTCTGTTCCTCCCCTGCTTGCCCTGTCTGTCTGTCTGTCTGTCTCTCTCTCTCAAAAATAAATAAAGATTAAATAAAACCTTTTAATGCCTATATAACTTTCCATTATACTGATATACTCTAATTTACTGTCAGTTCTGTTGTTGAACACTTAAATTGCCACATTTTAGTCATTTTTTAAAAGTGTGAAAGATATCTTCCAATAGAAATGTTTGCCTTCATTCCCCTGTATTCTACACTGGCAAATTTTGTTACTCTAAAACATGTGTTTAAAAATCAGACTAAATTGCCTTGCTAAATTGACATGCTATACTTTTTTTTCCCTTTGCCTTCCCTAGATGTAATTCTCAAAAAGAAATTCCATAGAAATAAATTTTAATAAAGTATTTAAAATACATTACTGGAGGGAAAGTTGCATCCAGATGTCAACTTGACAGCAGTTACCCAGGAGTGAGGGAAGATGGGTTGTTTTTCTTCATATATTTCTGGATTCTGCGTTCTTTCATAACATTTTTTAGAAGTAATGTCAAAGTCTTAGTTTCCTTACCTTTAGGATGGAAATAATATTAACACCTATCTTAGCTGTTGTGAAGATTAAATGCATTAAAATGTACACATAAAATTACAACCATGCCTGGCACATGGTATCAGCTCAGTAAATGTTACCTGTTAGTAGTAGCAGTTTCTGAGATTCTGGAAGAAGTGTGGTAGTAGTATAAAAATTACATGACCATTGCTCCTCAATGTTGGCACAAGAATGGTATCTTATTCTGTCTTGTATGGGAAGAGCAACATGGCCTATAATACAGCTTGAAGTAATCTCCTGGTTACCAAATTCCATTTCTTTTGTAGTTTCAATATTAATTTCACAGAAGTGGAGAGTTCTTTTACTGTATAAGATATCCTTAATTTTGTTTTGTGTATCCAAGTAAACATTAGGTGTTTTTCTTCCAGAAATAAAGGCTAAATCCTTTTTATAATTATTAAAAATGTTTATTTTAATTTTGAGAGAGAGAGAGAGAGAGAGAGAGAGAGCGAGCGAGCATGAGCAGGGTAGATGCAGAGAGAGAGGGACAGAAGATCCAAATCAGGCTCTGTGCTGACAACAGAGAGCCCAATGTGGGTCTCAAGCTCACAAGCCGTGAGATCATGACCTGAGCCGAAGTCAGACACTTAACTGACTGAAAGGCTAAATTCTTTAGGGTTACAAATGTGTCTTTCAGTTAATTTAATTTAATTTTATTTACTTTTTTGTTTCAAGTTTTTATTTAAATTCTAGTTAACATATAGTGTAATATTGGTTTCACATGTAAAATTTAGTGATTCATCATTTATATATAACACCCAGTGTTTATCATAACAAGTGCCCTCCTTAATGCCCATCACCTATTTAGCCCATCTCACACCCACCTCCCCTCCAGCAAGTTTGTTTTTATGAGTCTTTTATGGTTTGGCTACCTCTGTTTTCCTACCTTCCCCTGTGTTCATATGTTTTGTTTCTTACGTATGAGTGAAATAATATGGTATTTGTCTTTCTCTGATTTATTTCACTTAACATAATACCCTGTAGCTCCATTCACCTCGTTGCAAATGGCAAGGTTTCATTATTTTTGATGGCTGAGTAATATTCCATTTTGTGTGTGTGTGTGTGTGTGTGTGTGTGTGTGTGCGTGCATACCACATCTTTATCCATTCATCAGTCAATGGACATTTGGGCTTTTTCCATAATTTGCATATTGTTGATAATGTTGCTATAAAACATTGGGGTGCATGTGTCCCTTCAAATCTGTATTTTTATATTCTTTGGGTAAATACCTAGTAGTCCAATTGCTGGATTGTAAGTCAGTCCACATCCTCAGTAACATCTGTTGTTTCCTGTGTTGTTAATTTTAACCATTCTAACAGGTGTGAGGTGGTATCTCGTTATACTTTTGATTTCTCCTTCCCTGATGATGAGAAATGTTGAGGGTCTTTTCATGTGTCTGTTAACCATCTGTATGTCTTCTCTGGAAAAGTGGCTATTCGTGTCTTCTGCCCATTTCTCAATTGGATTATTTGTTTTTTGGGTGTTGAGTTTGGTAAGTTCTTTATAGATTTTGGATACTAACCCTTTATCAGATATGTCATTTGCAAATATCTTTTCCCATTCTGTAGACTGCCTTTTAGTTTTATTGATTTTTTTCCTTCACTGTGAGAGGCCGTTTGATACGTACCTATCTATCCATCTATATCTATATCTATCTATCTATATCTATCTATCTATCTATCTATCTATCTATCTATCTATCCCCACTTGCTTATTTTTGCTTTTTTATTTTTATTTTTTAAATTTTATTCCAGTATAGTTAATATACAGTGTTATATCAGTTTCAAATGTGCCATATAGTGATTCAACAATTAAATACAATTACTCCTCATCATGATAAGTATATTCTTAATCCCCATCATCCATCCCCCACACACCTGCCTGCTGGGAACTATCAGCTTGCTCTGTATAGTTGAGAGTCTATATTTTTATTTGTCTCTCTTATAATTTGTTAATTTGTTTTATTTCTTAGATTCCACATGAGTGAAATTATATGGTATTTATCTTTCTGTGACTGACTTATGTCACTTAGCATTATACTCTCCAGATCCACCTATATTTTTGCAAATGGCAAGATTTCATTCTTTTTATGGCTGAATGATATTCCAGTGTGTGTGTGTGTATGTGTGTGTGTGTGTGTATGTATGTGTATATATATATATGTGTGTGTGTGTGTGTGTGTGTGTGTGTGTGTGTGTGTGTGTGTAGGAAAGGCATTCTTTCCCTATTTTGTGTTCCTGGCAACACTGTCAAACATCAATTGACCATAAATATGTAGATTTCTATCTACATTCCTAATTCTGTTCCACTGACCTATGTGCCTGTTTCTATGCTAGTAGCATATTGTTTTTATTACTATAGCTTTGTAACATAACTTGAATTCAGGTGTTCTGATGCCTCTGGCTTTGTTCATTCTTTAATTTGAGTATAGTTAACACACAGTGTTATATTGGTTTTGAGTATACAATATAGTGCTTCAACAATTCCGTACATTACTCAGTGCTCATTATGATAAGTGAACTCTTAATCTCCTTCACCTATATCACCCATCCCTCACCCATCTACCCCCTGGTAACTATTAGTTTGTTCTCTATAGTTAAGGGTCCTCTTGGGGTGGCTGGGCGGCTCAGTCAGTTAAGCGTCTGACTCTTGATTTTGGCTCAGGTCATGATCTCACAGTTCATGAAATTGAGCGCCATGTCAGGTTTCTCCCTCTCTCTCTGTCCCTTCCCTGATTGTGCCTACCCCCCAAAATAAATAAATAAACTTAAAAAAGGAGTCCGTTTCTTAGTTTCTCTCTCTCTTTTCTGTTTTTTTTTTGTTTCTTTAATTCCACATATGAGTGAAATCATATCATATTTTTTCTGTGATTTATTTTTCTTATAATTATACCCTACTGTTCCATTCATGTCATTGCAAATGGAAAGATTTCATTTTTATATGGCTGAGTAATATTCCATTGTGTGTATATGTAATAGATATTAATGTGTATATATATTAATGTGTATAGGTTTATATATATTCTTCTTTATCCATTAATCTATTAATGGACACTTGAGCTGCTTCCATAATTTGGCCATTGTAAACAGTGCTGCAAGAAATATAGTGGTGTATATATCTTTTGGAATTAGTATTTTTACATTCTTTGAATAAACACTGAGTAGTGGAATTAATGGATCATAGGGTAGTTTTAATTTTAATTTTTTAGGAACCTCCATGCTGTTTTCCACAGTGACTGAACCACTTTGCATTCCCACTGACAATGCATGAGGATTATTTTTTCTCCACATTCTTGCCAATACTTGTTGTTTCTTGATTTTTTTTTATTTTAGCCATTTTGACAGGTGTGAGATGATATGTCTCTGTGGTTTTGATTTGCAGTCCTCTGATGAGGAGTAATGTTGATCATCTTTTCATCTGTCTGTTGGCCGTCTATGTCTTCTTTGGAAAAAATGTCTATGTCTTCTGCCCCTTTTTAAATTGGATTAATTGGCGTTGAGTTGTAGAAGTTATTTATATATTTGGATACTAACCCTTTATCCAATATTTTTTTGCAAATTATCTTTTCCCATTCAGTAGATTGTCTTTTTGTTTTGTTTATTGATCCTTTCACTGTGCAGAAACATTTATTTGAGATAGTTCCAATAGTTTATTTTTGCTTTTGTCTCCCTCGCCTCAGAATACCTCAAGAAAAATGTTGCCATGGCTGATTTCAGAGAAATTACTGTCTGTCCTCTCTTCTAGGATTTTGATGGTTTCAGGTCTCATATTTAGCTCCTTAATCCATTTTGAGTTTATTTTTGTGTATAGTGTAAGAAAGTGGTATAATTTCATTCTTTCACATGGAGCTGTCCAGTTTTCCCAGCCCCATTTGTCAAGGGACTGCTTTTTTTTTTCCCATTGAATATTCTTGTCTCCCTTGTCAAATAATTGTGGTTTATTTCTGAACTTTCTATTCCATTCCACTGATATGTGTGTCTATTTTTGTGCCAGTACTATAGTGTTTTGCTTACTGCAGGTTTGTAGTATATCCTGAAATTTCCAGTTTTCTGAGTATTTCTGAAATCTGTAATATTTCTGAAATCTCCAGGTATCTCTGATACCTTCAGTTTTGTTATTTTTCAAGATTGCTTTGGCTATGCAGCGTCTTTTGTTGTTCCCTACTAATTTTAGGATTTTTTCATTTAGTTCTGTGAAAAATGCTGTTGGTAATTTGATACGGATTGCGTTCAATCTGTAGACTGCTTTGGGTAATATGGGCATTTAAACTATATTTGTTCTTCCAATCCATGAGCATGGAATATCTTTCCATTTGTTTGTGTCATCTTCAGTTTCTTTCATTAATGTTTTATAGTTTTCAGAGTACAGGTATTTCACCTCCTTGGTTGAGTTGATTCACAGGTATTTTATTATTTTTGGTTCATTTGTAAATGGGATTATTTTAATTTCTCTTTCTGCTACTTCATTATTACTGTATAGAAATGTGATGAATTTATGTGTATTGGTTTTGTATCCTGCAACCTTAATGAATTCATTTATCTCTTTTAGTAATTTTTCGTGGTGTCTTTAGGGTTCTCTATATATAATATGATGCTATCTGCAAATAGTGAAAGGTTTACTTCTTCCTTACCAATTTGGTTGACTTTTATTACTTTTTGTTGTTTGATTGCTGTGGCTAGGACTTCCAGTACTTTGTTTAATAAATGTGGTGAGAGTGGACACCCTTTTCTTGTTCCTGACCTTAGGGGAAAAGCTGTCAGTGTTTCACCATTGAGTATGATGTTAGCTGTGAGGTTTTTTCTTTTAATCTATGGCCTTTATTATGTTGAGGTATATTCTCTCTAAACATACTTTGTTGAAGGTTTTACTCATGAGTGGATATTGTACGTTGACAAATGCTTTCACTACATCTATTGAAACAGTCATATGTTTTTTTTCCCTTTCTCTTGTTGATGTGAAGTATCATGTTGATTAGTTTGTGAATACTGAACCATCCTTGAATCCCAGTAACAAATCCCATTTGATCATGGTGAATGATTTTTTAATGTATTGTTGCATTCGTTTTGATTTTTTAATGTATTGTTGCATTTGTTTTGCTAATATGTTGTTCAGGATTTTTGCTTCTGTTTATCAAAGCTATTGACCTGTAGTTCTGGTGTGTGTGTGTGTGTGTGTGTGTGTGTGTGTGTGTGTGCGCGTGCGCGCGCGTGCACGTGCTTTCTTATATTGTTTTGGTATTAATGCCATGCTGGGCTTGTACAATGAATTTGGAAGCTTTCCTAGTTCTATTTTTTTTTTGCATTAAATTGAGAAAAATAGGCATTAACTCTTCTTTAAATGTTTGGTAGAATTCCCCTGTGAAGCCATCTGGTCCCGGATTTTTGTTTCTTGGGAGTTTTTGGATTACTGATTCAATTTCATTGCTTGTAATCAATCTGTTCAAATTTTCTATTTTTTCCTAATTCAGTTTTGGGAGGTTATGTGTTTCTAGGAATTTGTCCATTTCTTCTAGGTTGTCCAATTTGTTGGTATATAATTTTTCATCATATTCTGTTATAATCCTTTGTATTTCTCTGATGTCGGTTGTTTTATCTCGTCTTTCATCATTTCTGATTTTATTTGAGCCCTCTCCTTTTTTTGATGAATTTGACTGAAAGTTTCTCAATTTTTTTTTAATCTTTTCTAAGAACCAGCTCCTAGTTTCATTGGTCTGTTCTATTGATTTTTTAAGTCTCCATTTTATTTATTTTTGCTCTATCTTTATTATTTCCTTCCTTCTACTGGGTTTGGGCTTTGTTTTTCTTTTTCTAGTTCCTTTAGATGTAAGGTTAGGTTGTTTATTTGAGATTTTTCTTGCTGCTTGAGGTAGGCCTATATTGCTATTAACTTCCCTGTTCAAACTATTTTTGTTGTATCCCAAAGATTTTGGACCATTGTGTTTTCATTTTCATTTGTTTCCAGGTACTTTTTGATTTTGTCTTTGATTTCTTGCTTGACTCATTCACTCACTTTTCAGTAGAATGATATTTAACCTTCATATACTTGTATTCTTTCCAGATTTTTTTTTGTGGTTGATTTTTAGTTTCACAACATTATGGTAAGAAAATATGTATGGTATGACTTCCATCTTATTGAATTCTTTGGGCCTTTTTTGTGATGTATTCTGGAGAATGTTCCATGTGCGCCTGAAAAGAATGTGTATTCTGTTTTAGGATGGAATTTTCTGAATATATCTGTTGGATCCATCTGGTCCAATGTGTCCTTCAAAGCCATTGTTTCCTTGTTGACTTTCTGTTTGGATGATCTATCCATTCATGTAAGTGAGAGTGTTAATGTCCTCTACTCTTATTGTATTACTATCAGTTACTTCCTTTATTTTTGTTATTAACCTCTATATGTATTTGGTTGCTCCCATGTTGGGTGAATAAATACTTACAATTGTTAAAGCTTGTTGAATTGTTCCCTTTATCATTAAGTAGTGTCCTTCTTTGTTAGTCTTTTTTAAAAAATATAATTTAGTGTCAAATTGAGTCTTTATTTAAAGTCTATGTTGTACAAATTAAGAAATAAATCCCATTTACAATGCAACCAGAATAATAAGATACTTAGGAATTAATCTATCCAGAGGTGAAAGACCTGTACTCAGTAAACTATAAAACATTAATGAAAGAAATTCAAAACAACACAAAGAAATGGAAATACATTCCATGCTCATGGATTGAAAGAACAGATATTGTTAAAACATCTACAAAGCAATCTACAGATTATATATAGTCCCTAATCAAAAACCAACAGCATTTTTTCACAGAACCAAAACAAACAATACTAATTTTGTATGGAACCACACACAAAAAAAAGAATAGCCAAAGCAATGTTGAAAGGCTGGAGGCATAACAATTCTGGACTTTAAATTATGTTAGAAAGCTGTAGTAATAAAAACAGTGTGGTACTTGCACAAAAATAGACAGATAGATCAATGGGACAGAACAGAATATGCAGAAATAAACCCACTACTATATGGCCAATTAATCTTCAACAAAGTAGGAAGGAATATTCTGTGGGAAAAAGACAGTCTCTTCAACAAATGGTGTGAACAGTGGACATCAACATGCAAAAAAAAATGGATCTAGACCCCTTTATTATACCATACACAAAAATAAATTCAAAATGGATTAAGGACCTAAATGTGAGACCAGAAACCATCAAAATCCTAGAAAAGAACACAGGCAGTAAATTCTTTGACACTGACTCCAAGACACTAATTCAAAGGGATATATGCACCCCTATGTTTATAGCAACATTATTTACAATAGCCAAGATATGGAAGTGTCTAACAGTAGATGAATGGATAGATAGCCAAATCAGAAAACAAACTCTTAACTATAGAGAATGAACTGAGGGTTACTGGTGGGGAGGTTGGTGAGGGGATGGGTTAAATGGGTGATGAGGATTAAAGAGGGCACTTGTGATCAACAGTGGGTGTTGTATGCAAGTGATGAATTACTAAACTCTACACCTGAAACTAACATCACTGCATATTAACTAAATATAATTTAAATAAAAACTTGAAAGAAAAAAGATTAAGCAGAATAAAAAATCAGTCTTTCCAAGATAAATAAAAAGGAACAAAACAAACACACAAAGGAAAATAATAAGAGAGAAAGAAGAAAGAAAGAAAGAAAGAAAGAAAGAAAGAAAGAAAGAAAGAAAGAAAGAAAGAAAGAAAGAAAGAAAGAAAGAAAGAAAGAAAAACTGGCTCTTAATTATAGAGAACCAGAAGGAAGGTTATCAAAGTTACCAGAGGGGAAGGTGTTGGGGGGATTGGTTAAATAGGTGATGGGGATTAAGGAGTGCACTTGTGATGAGCACAGGTTGATTTGTGGAACTGTTGACTTACTGTATTGTACACTTGAAACTAATATAATGTTAACTAATTAATTTAAACATAAATAAAAAATAATGTCTATTTTGTCTGATAAAAGTATTGCTACCCTGGCTTTCTTTTCACTTCCATGTGTCTTATAAATGCTTTTTCATCCCTTCACTTGCTTTTTAAAGACAATTTTAATATTCTATTTTTTTAAAAAAGTCCAAGAATCACAATAAAAAGGTTAATGTTTAATTTAAAAACAATTTTCTTTTGTCTAGATTTGAAAGTCTGTGACTGGTGGTTTCCTTTTTTTCTTTTCTTTTTTTTCAATTTGCTATATATTTTTATTTATTTTTTTTCCCAAACATTTTTTTTTAAATTTTACATCCAAGTTAGTTAGCGTAGAGTGGAACAATGATTTCAGGGGTAGATTCCTTAATGCCCCTTACCCATTTAGCCCATCCCTCCTCCCACAAACCCTCCTGTAACCGTCTGTTTGTTCTCCATATTTAAGAGTCTCTTATGTTTTTTCCCCTTCCCCCCTCCCTGTTTTTATATTATTTTAGCTTCTCTTCCTTTGTGTTCATCTATTCTGTGTCTTGAAGTCTTCATATGAGTGAAGGCATATGACATTTGTCTTTCTCTGACTTATTTTGCTTAGCATTAATACCCTCTAGTTTCACCCACATAGTTGCAAATGGAAAGATTTCATTTTTTTGATTGCTGAGTAATACCCGATTGTATATATATATACCACATCTTCTTTATCCATTCATCCATCGATGGACATTTGGGTTTTTGCCATACTTTGGCTATTGTTGATGGTGCTACTATAAACATTGGGGCCCACGTGTCCCTTCAAAACAGCATACCTGTATCCCTTGGATAAATGCCTAGTAGTGCAATTGCTGGGTCATAAGGTAGTTTTATTTATATTTTTGGGGGGAACCTCCATACTGTTTTCCAGAGTGGCTGCACCAGTTTGTGTTCCGACCAGCAGTGCAAAAGAGATACTCTTTCTCTACATCTTTGCCAACATTTGTTGTTGCCTGAGTTTATGTTAGCCATTCTGACAGGTGTGAGGTGGTATCTCATGGTGGTTTTGATTTGTATTTCCCTGATGATGAGTGATGTTGAGCATTTTTTCACGTATTGGTCGGCCATCTGGATGTTTTCTTTGGAGAAGTGACTATTCATGTTCTTTGCCCATTTCTTCACGGAATTATTTGTTTTTTTTGGGTGTTGAGTGTGATAAGTTCTTTACAGATTTTGGATACTAACCCTTTATCTAATACTTCGTTTGCAAATATCTTCTCCCATTCCATCAGTTGCCTTTTAGTTTTTCTTGTTGTTTCCTTCACTGTGCAGAAGCTTTTTATTTTGATGAGGTCCCAACAGTTTATTTTTGCTTTTTTTCCCCTTGCCTCCAGAGACATGTTGAGTAAGAAGTTGCTGCGGCCAAGATCAAAGAGGTTTTTGCTTGCTTTCTCCTCGAGGATTTTGATGGCTTCCTATCTTACATTTAGGTCTTTCATCTATGTTGAGTTGCTTTTTGTGTATGGTGTAGGAAAGTGATCCAGGTTCATTTTTCTGCATGTCGCTGTCCAGTTTTCCCAGCACCAGTTGCCAAAGAGACTGTCTTTATTCCATTGGATATTCTTTCCTGCTTTGTCAAAGATTAGCTGGCCATATGTTTGTGGGTCCATTTCTGGGTTCTCTATTCTGTTCCATTGATCTGAGTGTTCTTCTGCCAGAACCATACTGTCTTGATGATTACAGCTCTGTAATAGAGCTTGAAGTCCAGGATTTTGATGCCTCCTGCTTTGGTTTTCTTTTTCAAGATTGCTTTGGCTATTTGGGGTCTTTTCTGGTTCCACAAATATTAGGATTATTTGTTCTAGCTCTGTGAAGAATTCTGGTGTTATTTTGATAGGGATTGCATTGAATATGTAGATTGCTTTGGGTAGTATCGACATTTTAGCAATATTTGTTCTTCCTATCCAGGAGCATGGAATATTTTTACATCTTTTTGTGTCTTCTTCAATTTCTTTCATAAGCTTTTCATAGTTTTCAGTGTATAGATTTTTCACCTCTTTGGTTAGGTTTATTCCTAGGTATTTTATGGTTTTTGGTGCAATTGTAAGTGGGATCGATTCCTTGATTTCCCTTTCTGCTGCTTCATTGTTGGTGTACAGAAATGCAACCGACTTCTGGGTGTTGATTTTATATCCTGCAACTTTGTTGAATTCATGAATCAGTTCTAGCAATTTTTTGCTGGAATCTTTTGGGTTTTTCATATAGAGTATCATGTCATCTGTGAAGAGTGAATTTTTGACCTCTTCCTGGCCGATTTGGATGAGTTTTATTTTTTTGTGTTACTTGATTGCAGAGGCTAAGACTTCTAATACTATGTTGAGTAACATAGTATTATTATTATTGAGTGGACATCCCTGTCTTGTTCCTGACCTTAGGAGTAAATCTCTCAGCTTTTTTCCATTGAGGATGATATTAGCATTGGGTGTTTCATATATGGCTTTTATGATCTTGAGGTATGATCCTTCTGTCCCTACTTTCTTGAGGGTTTTTATCAAGAAAGGATGCTATATTTTTTCAAATGCTTTCTCTGTATCTATTGAGAGGGTCATATGATTCTTGTCCTTTCTTTTATGGATGTGATGAATAACATTGATTGTTTTGCAATGTTGAACCAGCCCTGCATCCCAGGTATAAAACCCACTTGAATAATTTTTTTAATGTATTCTTGGATCCAGTTGGCTAATATCTTGTTGAGGATTTTTGCATCCATGTTCATCAGGGAAATTGGTGTCTAGTTCTCCTTTTTAGTGGGGTCTTTGTCTGGTTTTGGAATCAAGGTAATGCTTGCTTCATAGAAAGTTTTTGGAAGTTTTCCTTCCATTTCTATTTTTTTGGAACAGCTTCAAGAGAATAGGTATTAACTCTTTCTTAAATGTTTGGTAGAATTCCCCTGGAAAGCCATCTGGCCCTGGACTCTTGTTTTTTGGGGAGAGTTTTGATTACTAGTTCAATTTCCTTACTGGTTATGAGTCTGTTCAAATTTTCTATTTCTTTCTGTTTCAGTTTTGGTAGCGTATATGTTTCTAGGAATTTGTCCATTTCTTCCAGATGGCCCATTTTATTGGCATATAATTGCTCATAATATTCTCTCATTAGTTTTATTTCTGCTGTGTTGGTTGTCATCTCTCCTCTTCATTCTTGTTTTTATTTATTTGGGTCCTTTCGTTTTTCTTTTTGATCAACCTGGCTAGTGGTTTATCAATTTTGTTAATTCTTTCAAAGAACCAGCTTCTGGGGTGTGTGTGTGTGTGTGTGTGTGTGTGTGTGTGTGTGTGTATTTCATCTTTTCTCCCCTCAGAAAGTCCCCCTTAAAATTTCTTGCAGGGCTGGTTTAGTGGTCACAAACTCCTTTAATTTTTTTTTTTTTTTGTCTGGGAAACTTATTATCTCTCCTTCTATTTTGAATGACAGCCTTGCTGGATAAAGAATTCTTGGCTGCATACTTTTCTGATTCAGCACATTGAAAATATCCTGCAACTCCTTTCTGGCCTGCCAACTTTCTGTGGATAGGTCTACTGCAAACCTGATCTGTCTTCCCTTGTACATTAGGAACTTTTTTTCCCTTGCTGCTTTCATGATTCTTTCCTTGCCTGAGTATTTTGTGAATTTGACTATGATATGCCTTGTTGATGGTCAGTTTTTGTTGAATCTAATAGGAGTCCTTTGCACTCCCTGTATTTCTATGTCTTTCCCCAGGTTAGGAAAGTTTTCCACTATGATGTGCTCACATAACACTTCTATGCCTTTTTCTCTCTTCATCTTCTGGGACCCCTGATTCTGATGTTGTTCGTTTTTAAACAGTCATTGATTTCTTCAATTCTTAAATTGTGCTCTTTTGCCTTAATCTCTCTCTTTTGTGTGCTTCATCATTCTCCCTATGTTTGTCCTCTATATTGCTGATCTCTGTTCCACCTCATTTATCCTTGTCACCATGGCATTCATTTGAGATTGCAGCTCAGTTATAGCATTTTTTTATTTCATCCTCTTTTACTTCATTTCTCTCCACAGAAAGGGATTCTAATCTATTTTTGACTCCACCTGCTATTCTTATTATCATGATTGGAAATTCTGGTTCAGATATCTTGCTTGTATCTGTGTTAGTTAATTCCATGGCTGTTGTTTCTTCTTTCTCTTTCTTTTGGGTGAATCCTTAGTTTTGAAATTTTGAAGGAAGAAAAAGTATTAATGAGGTGAAAAAATTAAAAAAATTAAAATTAAATAAATTAAAATTAAAAACAACACACACACACACAGACACACACACTAAAATGAAATGAATGATGCTAGATCCGTAGTGTGTTTTGGTGTGGATGTTGAAAGGGTCTTGATAGATTAGAGAAAAAAGAGGAAAGAACAGAAAGGGAAATATTTTGTGAATTTGAAACAATGAATACCCTGAAATAAATTAAAATGAAATTATGGAAGTAAACTACAATTTGAAAAAAATACACAAAGTTAAAAAGTATAGTAGAAAATAATTGTGGAAAAATAATTTTAATGAAAATTGAAAATAAAAATAAATTTTTCTCTTTCTGTGTTCAAGAAACAAAAAAGAGAAAAAAAAGAAAATGGAATAAATGGACTAGTGTATAGACTGAAATATGATTGAAAATAATTCGTTTTCCCCTAGAAGTCAAACTATGAAGCACTTTTTACTCTGTAAACTAAGCCTGCAGAGAGACTTGTGTTCCTGATTAGCCAGGTTGGCCCAGTTTGGCGGGTCTTAGTGTAATGGCTCCATTCTCCACTAGATGGCGCTGCTTAGCTTACCTGGGTGGAGTGTTGTGGCACTTGTAGGTGTGTATGTGCGTGTGCGGGAGCAGTGAAAATGGCATCACCCAGTTACCCAGTCTCTAGTATCGGAACTCTGTTCTCCCTGATCAGCAATCACGCACCTGTCCTTCATCTTCTGCTTCCATGCACTTCCACTTTTACACTGTCTGTGACCAAGCCCCAGGCAGCACCTGCCTCCTGTTTTATCTCAGATGTGGCTATTTTTCCTGACCATTACCTCTGACGGACTGTGACTTTGACCCATTCGCCTCTCTGCAGGAGGGTCTCACTGAGCAATGGCCAGGTGCCAGCCACACCCGGGAGCGTTTGTGGGACCGTGCTCCTGCTGATGCCCAGAGACTGTGGCCTGGTGCCAGCCCATCCCAGGAAAAGTTCACATGATTGTGTAGCAGCAGCATTTCAGGGATTATGGCAAATCACAACATGCATCTGGTGCCAGGCTTCACCCCCAATGATCTTGTTCCAACACAAGCAAATGTGGTTGTACTCCCCGGTCCACTGGGCCTTTGCCTGTGGGGGAGCCACATAGCCTCTACCAGGTGTCCTCCCAGCAGGGGAACTGCCTCTTTCCATGTGGGCCAAAGACCCTTGGACTTCACTCTGCTCCTGGGGATTCGCCCTTGCCACTAGAGCACTGCCAGGTAATGAGCTGCAGAGTTTAAGACTCTGCACTCCCTCTGTTTATAGAGTCTTAATGGAATTTAAGCCCTCTCCTTTCTCCTCTCTCCCTTTTTAGTTCAGTCCCATGGCTGTTTCCACTTTTCCACTTTCTCTCCACCTGATTTTTTTTTGGGGGGGGTTGCTTTTCCCATATTCTTCCCCTTCTCTCTGTCCTCTCTCTGCACACAAAAACAGCTCCCTGCCCTCCATGGCTTCTCT
>NW_026464016.1:0-18918 GCF_027475565.1 Acinonyx jubatus
TTTGAGCAGCTGAGGCTCCTAAGCATCTGGTTTGTCCTCGGGGGGTGAGTTGTCTCTGTCAGCAATTCAGGAGATTATGATTCTCTTGAACATCATTATTTTCTTGATTACCATGATTACTATATTTTGCATAACCCATCGCATGGAATGATAAGGAGCTCGATTCCCGGAACCTTTTTGTCACCAAACGCTCGCTACAACAAGGAGAAAAACAATCACTTTTGTGCGATGGACAAGGCACCTTACCTTTATTGTACTCTTTTAGTGGTATGTACATATGTTTAGAGTAATGAAAGTGTCCACTTAGATCTAAGGAGTTTTAGTGACATCATGGTACTTCAAGTAACCATAAAAGTAATGGAAAATCTAAGTTACCTAGTAATCTAAGCACTCTGTCCTTTTGGATACGAATTCCTAATTAAAGAACTCAAGTCCTGGTAAAGAACTGCCAAGTCCTTGTAATTCGTTACTGTTCACGTAGGTCTAGTGAATGGAATGGACTGAACTAAGGTCTCTGAAATAGAGGAAGCTAGAATTGGAGTTACTGAGTCACCTTTACTCTCCCTTTCCCTGTTGAAATGGTCTTTTTTTATTCGATGATCTCTCTTGACCTTTACCCTATTTCCCTCCTTCCTGCCCCCCACCCCGCTCCGTTGCAGTCATCTTTATGTATTGATGGGCTTGTTTCCTTCTGTTTTGAGGATTTTTGTTTTTTGTTTTCTTAGTTTTTGAGTCAGATTCCCCATATATGTCTGAGCATTCTCTATGTGTTTTTCTCCGTGTGAGTTCTTTCACTTGGGATAATGCCCTCCAGGCTATCAGAAACACTGTGGCATAATAACAGGTGTGAAGGTATTTTCGGGAGTTAGTGATTTCATGTGTTCAGAGTAGTACCTAGGGGGGTAATTGAGGGAAGTTGCTGGATGATATGGATGTTCTCCTCTGAATTGTGTGAGGAAACTTTACATTGTTTGCGACTGCCTCTGCACCAAGTTCCAATGCCACCAACAGGGCCCAATGATTCGCTTTCTTCCACATTGTACCCGACGCTTGTGCTTTCTTGTCTTTTTGATAAGACCATTCAGACAGGTTTCAGGTGATATCTCTTTCGCTTTGGACTTTCATTTCCCTAATGTGGAGTGACATGGAACTTCTCTTCATGTATGTGGTGGCCATCTGTATGTCTTCATTGGAAAAATGCCTCTTCAGGACTCTGCCAGTGCTATCATTGCTCTTTGGTTTTGCATTGTCGCTCTGTAGGAGTTCTTGATATCTTTTGTGTTTTAACCCTTGACCATGTATATAGTTTGCAAGTATTTTCTCCCATTAACAATGTTGCCTTTCCATTCTGTGGAAGATATTGTTGCTGTGCAGACCTTGTTGTTTTTTTTTTAGTTTCATGTAGTCCCACTTGTTTAGTTTTCCTGTGTAGCTTTGGCTTCTGGTGTCCAATCCCAAAACTCAAGTCAAGACTGAGATCCAAACATTCTCATGGGTTTGGCATTTAGCTCTGTCCAGCAAAGCCAAGGAGAGCAGAAAGGATTGCTTCACACTCCATGCAAGTCAAGAGAGGTGAGAGGGAGTTTAAGGGACATCTCCGCGAGCTGCTCTCAGGCTCCCGTAGTCATTAAGCCTACAAACGATGTGCAACACACCAGCGGGCCACATGCTAGAAAGAACATATTGAAGACATGGTGCAAACCACATCGAGACAGGATAAAATATTCCACGCGACAACACGGTCCAAACACTTGGTGAGCCCATGCAGAACCCAACCCCTAGATACACACGCACTAGATCAGCCAAGTCTCGCCTGCCCCTCAGATACACACCAACTAGGTAAGTGAGCTGCTGCTGGCTGTTTGCAGGAAGGCCAGAGAGCAGTGATCTGCTCGGCAAAGCGTTCCCTATAATCTCCCAACTCAGGACATCGTTGTGCGATTTCCCACACCTCCTGCCCAAGTTCTTATCCAGGTATTTATGGTTTCAGGTCTCAAGTCTGTAGTACATTTCAACTTCGTTTCTGTGTGGGATGCTAAATAGGTGTCAAGTTGTTTTTCTGCACCTGTTGTTTTTCTGTGCTCAGTGATTCTGGGCACCACCATTGAGGAGACTGCCTTTGCCTCAGGTTATATTCTTGGTTCTTTTGTTGTGAATGAATTGGTTACATATGTGTGGGTTTCTTCCTGGGACTTCAGTTCTGTTCCAATGACCTGTGTGTCTGCTTTTACCCCAATAGTGTACTACTTGGGTTATTGTAGCTTTGAGATCTAGTTTCAAATCAGAAAGCATGATGCTTCCAGATGTGGTCCTCGTTCTCTTAATGACTTTGGTATTCAGAGCCTTTTGTGCTTCTGTCCACCTTGAAGGATTATTCTATTTTTGGGAAAGTGCTTCCACTTCGGAAAGGATTGCACCTAGGGAATGTGTAGATGGCTTTAAGTAGTGTGGACATTTTGACAATCTTAATTCTTGGATCCACTAGCATAGAATGTCTTTCTGCTTATTTCTGTCTGTTCAAATTCTTTCTCCACTGATTTCTGGTTTTCAGTAAAGAGGTCTTTCATCTTCTTGGTTAAATTCATTCTTTTCTTTTTAAATTTTTTTATGTTTATTTATTCTTGACTCAGAGAGATACATGGAAACACACACACATACACACACAGAAAGAGAGAGAGAGCGCACGTGTATGAGTGGAGAAGAGCTGAGAGAAAGGGAGACACAGAATCTGAAGCAGGCTCCAGACTTGGAGCTGTCAGCACAGAGCCCAACAGAAGTCTCACAACACAAATCATGAGGTCACGACCTGAGCGAAAGTCAGATGCTTCACTGACTGTGACACCCAGGTGCCTGTACGGTGATTTATTGTCAAGAATTTTCTTCTTTTGGAGTGGTTTTAAAATTATTTTCTTAATTTCTCGATCTCATAGTTTGTGATTCATGTACAGAAATGAAGCACATTATGGACAACGGCATACATATGTTAACATGACTGAAATCATTTATAAGGTCTACTAGTAATGTTGTAGAGTCACTGTGGTGTCTCTAGAGCAAATCATGCACTCCCAGTAAGTGAAAAAGTATCTGGGAATATAGGATGATGTGATCGAAAGTAGATGAGAGTAAGCAGGTATATGGAGTGAGAGTGTGCAAATTTTCTGAAATGTTTTGTGGTTGATATAATCCACCGAATCCATAAAGAAGGTTTGTTTGGATATGTGTTTTCTTTCAACCAGACCCAGAGAGCTGTAACATAAATATATGGTTCCCAACACATTGCCACAACACGCCCTGTGCATCTTGGGAGCTGGCCACCTTGTCTCTCTTTTCTGTCCTGGAACCCAGTGCCTGACTCCACCGCTCAGTGAATTCATCTCAGAATACTGCAGTTGGGACGAGACCTACATTTTTCATAGACTTCCTGAAAGCCACCTCAAAAACATTGGATTTTACAGAGTTGTGTCTGATCTGCCTGGAATCCTCTGAGGATGTGTCAGTTGGAATGGCACTTTCTTTGCTGGGAGATCAGGGAGCCCTGCAGTATTCCTGTGTGTCTTGTGGTCACCCGTGGGTGCTGTGTGGCTGCTCATGACAGGGACATTGCGCCCCAAAGATGAGGCTGGCAGGTGCCGGGCGCCACTGCTGGAGGAGCCTGAAGGGTGGAGGGACTTGACTCGGTATCAAAGCCTGACTGAGTCTCCATCCTGCAGTCTCCCTGAGCTCCTGATGTGCTGTGTAAAGGACTCTCTTGCTTGCCGACGTTCAAGTGGTTCTTGCTGTTGCCACTGAATCCTCAGGATGAACCCATTCAGGTCCTGGTCTTTAACTCATTGACCTGATCTGCACTTAGAGGTACTTTCCTGAGAGTAAGCGACCCAGCCTGGGAGGAGGGCCAGCAAGCAGACAGCAGTGGCCCAGCCTGCATCCTCCCCTGGCCTGAAAGCAGGGACTGGCTGCTCTACTGAGAAGCAGAGCTATGGACCTGGAGGTGCACAGGCCACTGGGGTTTGTCATCGGATGGTGCCTGGATGAGTGTGTTCTAGGACATGGGGCAGGGATGCTGTGTAGGAGGTCAGAATGAGGGAGTGTGGTTTCTTTCCTGCCCCATGGGTCACTCCTAGGTACCCTGATGGCCTCAGTGCTGGCTCGTCCTCCTATTCTTCAGGTATCCACTCAGTCCCGGGGGTCCCTGCTTTTCACATAAGACCGCAACAGAGTAAAGAGTCTGTAGATATTGGAACCTGGAGGCAGCGCCCGAAAAATGCCTATAAATTATGTCCCCAAAGTTGTGCTAGGTGTACACGCCTAAAGAAAGATAGAGTTCCGGTACACATGTGCCCTTTTGTACAATGATGAGAGTCAAAATATTGGAATTGGCCCAGTCATTCAGCTTCTGGAGATGCAGAGTACAGGATGATGTGTGGCCCCTGAGCATGCAGGAGGGGACAGGACTGTGCCTGTGCACTGTGGGGACATCCCATAGTAGAAGACCATAGTCCTGGATGGATGCCCAACCTGCTCACCACTCGTAGACACAAACACAGACACCTGCTGCACTCAAAGCCAAAGGACTGTGAAGATGACACCATGTCTTATGGGCTATTATTTCTTCAAAGAATGTATATTTTTTCTCTGTCTGTATTTGTTGTTTCCTCTTTATTTGTTTGGAAAGAGCGAGAAGGAGAATCCTGACCAGGGCTTCAAGCTCTCATTGCAGAGCCTGACTTGGGACTTGATCTCAAGAACCATGAGATCATGACCTGAGCCAAATTCGACTCAGAAACTCGCCCATTGAGCCACCTTGGTGCCTGTCCTCATTATTTAAATCTTCCTTTTACTAAATAAACATCACCTGTAGAAAACCTTTAACAACGTTATACTTTATTGCCTGATAGATTAGTATAAATGGAATATTGACTGTTACATTTGGGTATTTTTATAATATGCACATTAGACCAATATCACCATGGCCTGTCCAGGAAAATGAAAGATTTTCAAGGTATTCTCTCTGGTCCAGACATTTCTCTTCGGGCTTCTGCTCTTGTGTCAAACCCCAGAGGGTCCCCATGCCAGACAATGAAGATATTTCAAGTAGGGGCCTTCACCTAATCTTTGTTCTTTGTTCTTTGATAAAATGTCCATATCATAAAAATTCCAGAAGAGTCAGAGAAAAAGGGGCTGAGGGTGTACTTGAACAAATAATAGCTGAGAACTTCCCCAATCTGGGGAAAGAAACATGCATTGAAATCCAAGAGGTACAGAGAACTCCCTTCAGACATAACTTGAATCGATCTTCTGCACGACATATCATAGTGAAAGTGGAAAAAGAAGGATAAAGAGAATCCTGCAAGCAGCTAGGGATAAATGGGCCCTAACATACAAAGGTCGACACAGAAGGGTAGTAGCAGACCTATCTATTGAAACTTGGCAGTCCAGAAAGGAATGGCAGAAAGTCTTCAATGTGATGAACAGGAAAAATATGCAGCCGAGTATCCTTTATCCAGCAAGCCTGTCATTCAGAATAGAAGGAGAGATAAAGGTCTTCGCAAACATACAAAAACTGAAAAATTCATCACCACTAAACCATCCCTACGAGAGATCCTAAGGGGGATTCCGTGAGGGAAATGTTGAAAGGACCACAAAGTACCAGAGACACCACTACAAGCATGAAAACGTCAGATGTCACCATGACTCTAAACCCATGTCTTTCAGCAATAACACTGAATGTAAATGGACTAAATGCTCCAACCAAAAGACATAGGGTATCAGAATGGATAAAAGAAAACAAGACCCATCTATTTGCTGCCTACAAGAGACTCATTTTAGACCTAAGGACACCTTCAGACTGAACGTGAGGGGATGGAGAACTATCTATCATGCTACTGGAAGTCAAAAGAAAGCTGGAGTAGCCATACTTTTATCAGCCAAACTAGTCTTTACATTAAAGGCTGTAACAAGAGATGAGGAAGGACATTATATAATAATTACAGGGTCTATCCATCAGGACGTTCTACAATTAAAAATGTCTATGCGGTGAAGATGGAAGTCCCCAAATATATGAAACAATTAATCACGAACATAAGCAACCTCATTGATAAGAATGTGGTCATTGCAGGGGCTTTCATACTCCACTGACAACATTGGATAGATCATCTAGACACAGGATCATTAAAGAAACAAGGGCCCTGAATGATACATTGGATCAGATGGACTTGACAGATCTATTTAGAACTCTGCATCCCAAAGCAACAGAATATACTTTCTTCTCGAGTGCACACGGAACATTCTCCAAGATAGATCACACACTGGGTCACAAAACAGCCCTTCATAGTATAAAAGAACTGAGATCATACCATGCACACTTTCAGACCACAATGCTATGAAACTTGAAATCAACCACAGGAAAAAGTCTGGAAAACCTTCAAAAGCATGGAGGTTAAAGAACACCCTACTGAAGAATGAATGGGTCAACCAGGCAATTAGAGAAAAAATTAAAAAATATATGGAAACAAATGAAGATGAAAATACAACAATCCAAACTCTATGGGGTGCAGCGAAGGCAGTCCTGAGAGGAAAACACATTGCAATCCAGGCCTATCTCAAGAAACAAGGAAAATCCCGAATACAAACTCTAACAGCACACCTAAAGGAAATAGAAGCAGAACAGCAAAGGCACTCCAAACCCAGCAGAAGAAGAGAAATAATAAAGATCAGAGCAGATATAAACAATAGGAAAAAAAGAAAAACAACTGTAGAGCAGATCAACGAAACCAAGAGTTGTTTTTTTGTTTTGTTTTGTTTTTTTCTTTTTTTTGAAAAAAATAAACAAAATTGATAAACTTCCAGCCAGGCTTCTGAAAAAGAAAAGGGAGATGACCCAAATAAATAAAATAATGAATGAAAATGGAATTATGACAATCAATCCCTCATAAATACAAGCAATTTATCAGGGAAACCTATGAAACATTATATGGCAACAAACTGGATAACCTGGAAGAAACGGACAAATTCCTAAGCACCCACACACTTTCAAAACTCAAACAGGAAGAAACAGAAAACATGAACAGACCCATAAACAGCGAAGAAATTTAATCAGTTAAAAAATATCTCCCAACAAATAAGAGTCCAGGACCAGATGGCTTCCCAGGGGAATTCAACCAGGCATTTTTTTTTTTCATGTGACATTTATTGTCACATTGGTTTCCATACAACACCCAGTGCTCATCCCAACAGGTACCGTCCTCAGTACCCATCACCCACCCTCCCCACCCTCCCACCCCCCATCAACCCTCAATTTCTTCCCAGTTTTTAAGAGTCTCTTATGGTTTGGCTCCCTCCCTTTGTTTTTTTCTTTCCCCTCCCCCATGGTCTTCTATTCAGTTTCTCAGGCATACACATTTTCAATAAAATAGTTGACTGAATCCAAGACTGCATTACAAAACTAAACTGAGATCAATTAGTATTTATCCCAGAAATGCAAAGATGTTTTATTTTTTTAATTTATTTTTTTAATTTATTTTTTAATATGAAATTTATTGTCAAATTGGTTTCCATACAACACCCAGTGCGCATCCCAACAGGTGCCCTCCTCAATACCCATCACCAGGCATGTAAAGCAGAGATAATATCTATCGTTCTCAAGCTGTTCCAGAAAATAGAAAGGGAAGGAAAACTTCCAGACCCATTCTATGAAGCCAGCATTACTTTGATTCCCAAACCGGGCAGAGACCTAGCAAAAAAAAAAGAGAACTACAGAGAATATCCCTGATGAATATGGATGCAGAAATTCTCAACAAGATACTAGCAAATCGAATTCAACAGCATGGAAAAAGAATTATTCACCATGATCAAGTGGGATTCATTCCTGGGCTGCAGGGCTCGTTTGATGTTCCCAAGTCAATCAGTGTGATACATCACATTAATAAAAGAAAAGATAAGGACCATATGATCCTGTCAATCGATGCGGAAAAAGCATTTGACGAAATTCAGCATCCTTTCTTAATCAAAACCGTCAAGAAAGTTGGGATAGAAGGAACATACTTAAACCTCACAAAAGCCATTTATGAAAAGCCCACAGCTAATATCATCCTCAATGGGGAAAAACTGAGAGCTTTCCACCTGAGATCAGGAACACGACAGGGATGTCCACTGTCACCAGTGTTGTTTAACATCGTGTTGGAAGTTCTAGCATCAGCAGTCAGACAACAAAAGGAAATCAAAGGCATCCAAATTGGCAAAGATGAAGTGAAGCTTTCGCTTTTTGCAGATGCCATGATACTATACATGGAAAACCCAATAGACTCCACCAAAAGTCTGCTAGAACTGATACATGAATTCAGCAAAGTCGCAGGATACAAAATTAATGTACAGCAATAAGTTTCATTCTCATACACTAATAGTGGAGCAACAGAAAAACAAATAAAGAAACTGATCTCATTCACAACTGCACCAAGAATCCTAAAATACCTAGGAATAAACCTAATGAAAGATGTTAAAGATCTGTATGCTGAAACTATAGGAAGCTTATGAAGGAAATTGAAGAAGATACAAAGAAATGGAAAAATACTCTGTGCCCATGGATTGGAAGAATTAATATTGTTAAAATGTCAATACTACCCAAAGCAATCGACACATTCAACGCAATCCCAATCAAAATGGCACCAGCGTTCCTCTCGAAGCTAGAACAAGCAATCCTAAAATGTGTATGGAACCACAAAAGACCGTGAATAGCCAAAGTAATGTTGAAAAAGAAAACCAAAGCAGGAGGCATCACAATCCCAGACTCTAGCCTCGACTACAAAGCTGGCATCCTCAAGACAGCATGGTATTGGCCCAAGAACAGACACATAGACCAATGGAATAGAATAGAAACCCCAGGGTGAGACCTACAAAAGTATGGCCAACTAATCTTACACAAGGCAGGAAAGAATATCCAATGGAAAGAAGACAATCACTTTAACAAATGGGGCTAGGAGAACTGGACAGCAACATGCAGAAGAATGAAACTCGACCAACTAGACCACTTTCTTACACCATTCCCAAAAATAAACTCAAAATGGATGAAGGACCTGAATGTGAGACAGGAAACCATCAAAACCGTAGAGGAGAAAGCAGGAAAAAACCTCTCTGACCTCAACTGCAGCAGTTTCTTGCTTGACGCATCTCCAGAGGCAAGGGAATTCGAAGCAAAAATGAACTATTGGGACCTCATGAAGCTAAAAAGCTTCTGCACTGCCAAGGAAACAATCGACAAAACTAAAAGGCAACTGATGGAATGGGAAAAGATATTTGTAAATGACATATCGGATAAAGGGCTAGTATCCAAGATCTATAAAGAACTCACCAAATTCCACACCCCAAAAACAAATAATCCAGTGAAGAAAGGGGCAGAAGACATGAATAGACACTTTTCTAAAGAAGACATCCAGATGGCCAACAGGCACATGGAAAGATGCTCAACGTCGCTCCTCATCAGGGAAATACAAATCAAAACCACAACTCAGATACCACCTTATGCCGGTCAGAGTGGCTAAAATGAACAAATCGGGAGACTATAGATGCTGGCAAGGATGTGGAGAAAGGGAACCCTCTTGCACTGTTGGTGGGAATGCAAACTGGTGCAGCCACTCTGGAAAACAGTGTGGAGGTTCCTCAAACAATTAAAAATCGATCTACCCTATGACCCACGATAACACTGCTAGGAATTTACCCAAGGGATACAGGAGTGCTGATGCATAGGGGCACTTGTACCTCCATGTTTATAGCGGCACTTTCGACAATAGCCAAATTATGGAAAGAGCCTAAATGTCCATCAACTGACGAATGGATAGAGAAGTTGTAGCTTATATATACAATGGAATACTACTTGGCAATGAGAAAGAAGGAAATCTGGCCTTTTGTAGCAACGTGGATGGAGCTGCAGAGTGTTATGCTAAGTGAAATAAGTCAGGCAGTGAAAGACAGGTACCATATGTTTTCACTCCTATATGGATCCTGAGAAATTCCACAGAAGACCTGGGGGGAGGAGAAGGGGGAAAACAAGTTACAGAAAACAAGTTACCATCATTGAGACTCTTAAAAACTGAAAATAAACTGAGGGTTGATGGGGGGTGGGGGGGGGGAGGGTGGGTGATGAGCATTGAGGAGGGCACCTGATGGGATGAGCACTGGGTGTTGTCTGGAAACCAATTTGACAATACACTTCATATTAAAAAAAAAAAAAAGAATTAAGAAAAAGAAACAAAAGCTGGACTTGGCTGCAGCTCATAGTCTCCAGGTAGAATTCCTGAGGCTTACAGATTGTCATCCTCCTACAGGTCTCTCCAGGACTTTATTTAACGTTTTACCACTATAGCTTGGCCCCGGTTAGTGTCACTTTCCCTGATAGCCATAAACACTTCCCCAGATAGATGTTAGCAATTACCTCTCAAGCATATGGCCTACTGATACACATCGGAAGGGTTTCAAGACTGACGTTTTAATAGCCAGTAGTAAACAACCTTATCTTAGCAGCAGCTAGCTCCTCATGGTCCTGAAAGTGCTACTTCTAAATTCCTTAGAGACTTGCATTACCCTTAGCCCCCACTATGTAGAAAGTATGGAATCAGTCACTTCTCACAAACACAAGTGCAGCTCTTCCTACCCATGGGTCTAGCTCCATCCTGTAATAGAAGCACATTTTTGCACCAAAAATGGCTCAAAATTCTTTCTTGACTGTTTGCTCTCAGCCCACATCACACCAGCAATGCTACATATTAGCTCCTGGTGCATTGATCTGTTCCTTTGTTTGTTTACCTTGATTTTTGTTTATTTCTGCTATACTCTTCATTATTTCCTTCCTTCTAATGGTTTTGGGTTTTGTTGTTCTTTTTCTAGCTTCTTTAGATGTAAGGTTACATGGTTTATGAGGGAGTTTTTCTTGCTTTGTGAGGAAGTGTATTGCTATAAACTTCTATCTGAGAACACTTTTGTTGCATCCCAAAAATTTAGGACCTGTGTATTTTCATTTTCTCTCTCTCTCTCATATATATGTGTGTGTGTGTGTGTGTGTATAATCTATATCTATCTCTAAAATTTCCTCTCTTATTTCTTGGCTCACCTTTTAGCTCTTTGATCGCATGTTATTTAACCCCCATGTATTTTTGGTCATTCCAAATTTTTTCTTGTGGCTGATTTCTACTTTCATAGCATTGTGATCAGAAAAGGTACGTTGTATGACTTCAATCTTCTTGAATTTGTTAAAATTTGTTTTGTGACCTAAGATGTGATCTATTCCAGAGAATGTTCCATGGACGGTTGTGTGCAGTGTACAATGTGTATTCCATTGTTTTAACGTGGAATGTTCTGCATATACCCATTAGATACATTTGGTCCAATGTGTCATTCAAATGCACCCTTTTCTTGATGATTTTCCTTTTGGATGTTCTGTGCATTGATGTAAGTGTGCTGTTAAAGTCCCCTACTGTTATTGTGTTATTGTCAATGTTTCCATTATGCTTTCAATAGCTGCTTTATGTATTGGGTGCTCTCATGTTGGGTGCCAAATTATTTGCACTCACATCTTTTTGGACTGTACCCTTTATGATTATATAGTGTCCTTCTTTGTCTCTTGTTACAGTCTTTCTTTTGTAATTTTTGTGGTTTGTATAGAGATATTTACTGTCCTTATGTATTTTTAATAAGGTAAACATAAATTAACTTCAAAATAATTTTACTCTGATTCTTTGAATGTACACATTGAAGTGCCATTACATATATTCACAGAATTATACAACCATGACCACTATGTTATCCTAGAATATTTCCATCACAGACACATGTATACTACCCGTCAGCCATGGCTCAACCCTCACCCCGGTCTCTGCAACCACTGACCTCGGTTTCTGCTGCTTTAGCTCCTCTGGGGGTTTTCAGGTGTGTGCAATCACACACCATGGCTTATTGTGTCTGGCTACATAACATGAGAGTGATTAATAATTGGTTAAATATTCAATCAAACTAATATATTTAGGACAGAGGAATATTCCCCAAAGAACAAAGATTATGTGAAGCCCCCTATTTGAAATATCTTCATTATCTGGGATAGGGATCCCATTTAGAAGTTTGACTCAAGAGCTAAAAGCCACAAGAGAAATGTCTGGAGCAGACTGGGTGGCTCAGTCAGTTGAGCGGCCGACTTCGGCTCAGGTCATGATCTCGCAGTCCATGGGTTTGAGCCCCGCATCGGGCTCTGTGCTGACCGCTCAGAGCCTGGAGCCTGTTTCAGATTCTGTGTCTCCCTCTCTCTGACCCTCCCCCGTTCATGCTCTGTCTCTCTCTGTCCCAAAAATAAATAAAAACGTTAATCAAAAAAATTTAAAAAAATAAATTCGTCTAAGGTGCATATTAAACAAACATCAAATTCAAATATGAAATCTTCTCATTTACTACTGATATAGGTTTTATACGGATGTTGTTTCTTAAATGAAATAAAAATCTGAATAATAAGGATAGGCGCCAAGGTGGCACAATTGGTTGAGTGTCTTGACTTGATTTTGTCTCAGGTCATGATGTCATGGTTCATGGGATCAAGCCCCAAGTCAGGCTCTACAATGACAGCACGAAGCCCTCCTCGGGATTTTCTCTCTCTCTCTCTCTCTGAAAATTAAGAATTAGAAAACAAATAAATAAATACAAATACATATGAAGAAAATGATATACCCCTGTCAAGAAATATTTGCCATTAGACATGGGGTCCCTCCTTCCAGTCCTTTCGCTTTGAGTGCAGCAAGTGTGTGTGTGTGTGTGTGTGTGTGTGTGTGTGTATCAGTTGTGTGACAGGTTGGGCAGGAAGGGTTTCATGAGTATGCTCTTTAGTACCTGATGTTCCCATAATGGACAGGCTCAAGTTCTGTCCCCTTCTGCGTCCTCAGGGGCCACACATCATCATTTACTCTGTGTCTCTACAAGTTGAATAATTGGGCCAATTCCAATATTTTGACTCTCATACTTGTACTGAAGGGTACATGTGTACCATTAATCTCTATTTCTTTAGAATGGCACACCTAGCACAATTTTGGGGACATAATTTGTACATATTTTTCAGGTGTAGCCTGCAGTTTCCAATATCTACAGACTGTTTATGACGTTAGGGCCTTCTTTGGGAAGGGAGCAACCCCTGAGACTGAGTGGATACCTGAGGAATTCAGAGGACAAGCCAGAACTGAGGTCATCAGGGTACCTGGGAGTGACCCAGGGGGCAGGGAAGAGCCCACACTCCCACTCATTGTGACCTCCTGCATAGCACCCCTGCCCCATGTCCTGGAACACACTCATCCAGGCCCCATCCCGTGACACACTCCAGACCCTTGTGTACCTCCTGTTCCATAGCTCCGCTTCTAAGTAGAGCAGCCATTCTCTGCTTTCAGGTCAGGGGAGGATGCAGGCTGGGCCTCTGCTGCTTGCTTGGGTAACTAACTAGGAGTGTAATTGCCGGATCATAGGATTGTTCTATTTTCAACTTTTTCAGGCACCTCCATACAGTTTTCCAGAGTGGTTGCACCAGTTTGCTTTCCCACCATCAATACAAGACGCTTCCCCTTTCCCTGAATCCTCACCAACACCTATTGTGTCTTGGGTTGTTAATGTTAACCATTCTGACAAGAGTGAGGTGGGATCTCATCAGGGTTTTGATTGGTATTTCCCTGATGATGAGGGATGTTGAGCATCATTTCATGTGTCTTTTAGCCATCTGGCTGTCTTCTTTGCAAAAATGTCTATTCATATCTTCTTCATATTTCATTTGTAAAAGATTTATTAATTTATTGTGAGACAGAGATACAGAGAGTGTGTGGGTGTGTGTGTGTGTGTGTGTGTGCGCGCGCACGCGCACGCGCACACACATACAGGAGAGACAGAGAATGAGGGAGAGAGAGAATCCTAAGCAAGCTCCATGATGTTGGCACAGAACCAGATGAAGGGCTCAATCCCATAAGCCATGAGATCATGCCCTGAGCTGAAATCAAGAGTTGGACACAGAACTGTGCTACCCAGCATGCCTCTTCTACCCATTTGTTAACTGGATTCTTTGTTTTGGGGGCATCGAGTTGTGTAACTTCTTTATGTATTCTGGATAATAACCTTTATTGGATATGTCATTTGCAAATATCTTCTCCCATTCCATAGGCTGTCTTTTACTTTTGTTGATGGTTTCCTTCACTGAAAAGAAGTTTTTGTTTTGTTTTTGTCTGTTATTGTTTTTGTTGTTGTTGGTGGTGGTGGTGTTTTACGTTTTATCTCGAGGAATTCCCAATAGTTCATCTTTGGTTTTGTTTCCCTTGCTTATGGTGATGTGTGTGGTAAGAAGTTGCTATGGCCAAAGTCAAAGATTTTGCTGCCTGTGTTCTCCTCTAGGATTTTGATGGTTTCCTGTCTCACATTTAGGTCTTGCATCCAGTCTGGATTTCTTTTTGTGTACGCTGTAAGGAAGTAGTCCAGTTTCCTTCTTCTGCATGTTGCTGTCCAGTTTTCCCAACACCATTTGTTGGAGGGACGGTCCTTTTCCCATTGGCCATTCTTCCCTGCTTTGTTGAAGATTAGAAGACCATAGAGTTGTGGATCCCTTTCTGGGTTTTGTATTCTGTTCCACTGATCTTTGTGCCTGTTTTTATGCCAGGACCATACTGTCTTGATGACCTACAGCTGTGTAATATAGCTTGAAGTCAGGTCGGCCAGTCCTGTCCATACGTAATTTTTTTCGAAAATTTGCCTTCACGTGCTTCTACAACTTTCTCTTTCATTGAGATTTGGTCCTAAGTTTTTCCCTTTCCAAATAATCTGTCTTGTTTCCTGGCAAAATTACATTCTTTTCTTTCCAGAAAAATGTATTCTCACTTCTCATTCCTTTTATGCATGTCTCCTAATTTCTTACATACAAGACTCTTTCCTTCAGGGTGCCCTGGTGCCTCAGTTCAATAAGCATCCAACGCTTGGTTTTGGCTCAGGTCATGACCTCATGATTTGTGAGTTCAGGCCCCAGGTCAGGCTCTGCACTGACAGTACAGAGCCTGCTTGGGATTCTCTCTCTCTCTCTCTCTCTCTCTTCCCCACTCCTGCTTGCTCTCTCTCTCTCAAAAATAAATAAACAAAAAGAAAAAAGAAAAGATTGTTCCTTACAGTATTCAGTAGTTTCGATTCCATTTATCTGATGAAAACTAAGTAGTAACCAGTTGCGAATTACCACAGGAGAATTCTTTAGGTTAGCAAATTCATGAATATTTTGTAATTTTTAGAACCTGTTCTTTCATAGTACAACTCTTTCGTAATGAATGAAACATGTTTCCAATACACCCATATTTACCTTTACATCTGTATAATAAGAAGCCAACAAATGATAAACCTCTGTTTAGCAATGAATGGTTTAGCGTTTTAGCTTCTTTGGAAAAGATTTAGACATCTAGTGACTTTAACTCAATTTACAAAACATTATGAAACCAGCGAATACTTAATAAAATAGGCAAAATCAGTCAGCACTTTCAGGAATCCTTGCTGACAGAGAGCAATAATTACAACATGAATTTAACTAATAAATTCAGGTAGAATAAAAGTGGATTATCTATATCACGTTTGACACTGATAACTCAGGAAGACGTATCTCTCTTCCTTGAAAGAACAATGTTTAGTATGGAATATGTGGCACCTGCACCCCCTGAAAGTTAATCACTTTGTTCCACACTGGCAATTTTACCTGGGGCTCCCATGGGGAAATCTCAAGTGGGCAATTTAACCCCAAAGCAGGCCTGGAGCCTTTTCATGTTGCTTTGGTAGATGCTCCACTCTGAAGCTCATAAGGCTGCGACCCAACAGCCTGGGGTACTTTTGCTCCTCAACAGTGAGGGGAGGAGAAGCAAGATCTGATAGTGGCAGAAATGCGGAGGATGGAGTCCACTGTGACAGTGGAAGCCTTGCCGGTCGTGCAGGAACTAGAAGAGGGGAAGGCGGGGGCAGAGGTGTGCTGGTAGGGATGCCACCAGCAAGGCCAGAAGCAGGTTCAAAGTTTGGACTAACATTCCGCTGTCACCGACTCCTGTGTCTTCCTCCTGCAAAACATGTCGTTTTCTCTACTTGGTTTTGAGCCCTCTGGTGGAGGCAGAGGAGCAGGAAATGGGTTGGACAGCTGGTGTTCGTGCTTGAGGAGGTGGATGGAGTATTTCCAGTGTCGGCCTGCCTTCCTTCTTCTTTTTCTCATTATTCTGACGATTGGCAAGGGTGTCCGGTGTCGTAGATTTTCACCCATCCTTATCTTTCTGGACCATAAATTGGGATCCTCCCCACCAGGCATCTTTATGATGGAGTCACAACAAAGCCTGAATGTAGGTGATTTCATCCCAGATCGGGTGAACTTGAAAAACACTTTGTTTAGTTTTTATTTTTCTGAGTTTTAGAAAGCACAGTCTTCCTCCACAAGTGCTTGATTTTAAGCCAATTAAGTAGAGCTCATCTATAAATTATTTTTTGGAATACTATCCAGAGGTAGAAAAAATATCGGTCACACTTGTAACACATATGGGCACATACACACAATCCAGATGCAAACAAAATCTAGCCTTTGTTTCACTGATATTTGTGGAGTGAACATTAAAGATCCAACTTCCAATGATCTCCCCATTATTAAAGCAAATCAAATGGCAAGATATGTCAATTTAGGGACGTATGAATTAGCTATTTTCCAGTTTCTGACTAGAATACGACCAGTTTTGTCCAAAGATGCCAAATGCTGCAGCCACCAGCACAGCAAGTGAAGCCCAGTCTGCGTCTGTGAGCATCGGCTCCTCTCAAGAAGTCAGGGGTTTCACTGACAGGACTACATGGCTTCCTAGTCTCTGGTTGCTTAGTGTTAGAGCTGGGTTTCTCTTAACTCTGTGTAGAAGAAAACTCATTTCGACATGTCAACAGGAGCACGTCTGAGTCATCTGTGACCCAAGTTATTCTTGGTTAGTTTCCCAGTTAAGTAAGTACTTCCAAAGAGAGGTTCCATATACATTGTATCTATATCCTGTGGAATTCCTGTGGGTGGTGGTTGCTTTTCCAGAAGCCGTTTGGCTTTGAAAGCACAATTCCCCATTCATTTAGTTTCAGTTTTAGAATAAAGCTTGAGCAAAATCAAAAATGGTAAGTATAGTGGGTTGGGAGGGTGCTGCCTGTGAGTGTCTCTTACAAATGGCCACAATAGACTCTCATGGGTGTCAGGTTCTCCCAGAGAGGGCTCAAACCGTCGAGGGGGCTCAGAGCACTGGAAGATCAATCCGGACGTGTGCATCTCTGGATGAGCCAATCACTAATTACAGTATGGAATAGGAAGTTCCTCTAGGACTGATACACATCTCAAGGAATATCCTCAGACATTTGCACTAGGCTTTCAGCCAGCAAAAGGTGACATTCAGCTGGAAGGAACAAGTCCTCCTCTTTTGTTGGAGAGGAATGCCTTAGTCTCTCATAATTCTAGCCAGAAAATTGCAATCACTATGAAGTCAAATTCAAACAACCAACCCATCCAGGCCAACACCTCTATGGTATTCCCACCTAGAGAACATTAACAGTAACACTTAACACCTGGAATAAAAGTCAAGCCCACCAACGGAAACTGGGGAGTTCCAGACGTCAGCAGAACTCATGGATACACTTTCAGATGGTGAGAAGTCAGAGGGGGCACAAAGAGCCTGTGCTGGTACCAAGCACTGAGTTCCCAAAGACATCCCGGTGTTCTCAGGCAAGTTTCTGTGATATCCTGCCCACTATGCCAAGACATGCCGACACTAAATGAACAAATTGGGGAAAACAATGAAAAGAAAATGGGTTTTATCTGAGCTCCAGTTAGAAGAGCTGCTCGGGATACACAATTTTCTCAAAAAACCTGTGCTCCACTGAAGGATCACCTGGTGCAAGGGTATATAAATATGCATACATATGTGTAAAGGGTAAGGAATACTCATGAAGAAAGACATTGCAGAAAGTTACAGACTTAATCTTAAGATTTTAGTATATGGAAGGCTATATGAATTTACTCATATGGGAACAGGGAATTTTTTCCTTTTTCTTATTTTTATGATTGGAATGAACCTTTTTTGTCATTTTTAAAACCCATCAGATGTACAGTATGTCCTCACGGGAGTAATAGAGCCCATGCTTTGAGGTTTTGCAGGGTTATTTTGACCTTGATCGCTGTTAAAGTATACCTTCCCTGGGAATCTCACAACGAGGCCCACAAACATGAAAACTGGAGAATTGCTTGTATTATACCTGTTCCCATGTGTGAATGGAACCTGCCTATAAGCCCACACTTTGAATTCCTCTGTCCCCACAAACCTGTCCCACATTTGAATCCCTTATTCACAGCCGCACTTCCTGATCATCTCTTTCGCGCAGTTCTGGACAAAACAACACCTGTGTTCACCTCCCTCTTGGGAAAGAAGTCCTAGGGTGGAGTACCTTGAAGTGGGCCCAAGTCCACTTCCTCACGCTGAAACCAGTCTCTCTCATCCCTTATCATCAACATTGTGCCCTTTTCCTTCCGGGATGCAGGGGTGTGTGGTAACCTCTAAGGTGCATTTTAAAGTAGCCATACAAATGAATTACACTACTGTTGATTACTTTTGCTCTTAAAATGATTTCCTGTTGAAATTGGCCTGGAACCACCAGGGCCTCTGGATCCCTCAGGCGGTGTTTCCTGAAACAGATCACAGAAAAACATGTTCCCGCTCCCCCACGTTGCTTGTTTCAGCTTCCTGCTAAATGTGTTGTTGCAGACTCTGGCGCCCTGATAAGTGTCCCCTGCGGGGGAGGGCCGAGGCGGGGGCTTGTATCCCAGACCCAAGCACATGTGCAGGAGCCCGGGCACGGGAGCCAGCAGGCCAGAAGACCAGGGGCGGAGCCCGGTGAGGG
>NW_026464017.1:0-18617 GCF_027475565.1 Acinonyx jubatus
AGCCACAGTCAGGTGGTATTTTCCAGGGGAGAAGCTGTCCCTGTGTCTCCAGACCTTTCCTCTCCTTCATGTATTTATCACATGTTTTCTGAGGAGCCAGCCTCTGTCATTGGTATGAGAATATAGTCATAGCAATACAGACTCATCCCTGCCCCCAGGTTCGCAGCCTCGAGAGGGATACAGGAAAGGAATAACTAATGTAAAAACACAGAATTGCCAAGTGTACTGTTTTGGGACAGAAGATTCCTGGGAATCTGGGGAATACATAGAAGGAGGTTCAGAGCACTGACAATCGAAGGGCTTGCAGTCGAGGACAGGGCGTTCCAAGCAGATGAAAAGCAGGTGCTAAGGTCCTGAGGTGAGAGGATGCAGACCCCACATACCCATTGTACCGGGGAGGGACGCTGCGTGAGCCTCGCCCCAAGAACATGCGGTTCTTGCTGCTTGAAGTACGGCTCTTCGTTTGTTCCCTGATGTCTGATGTGAGACGACGATGACGTCAGCAATACCAACGTCCCCATACCACAAATGAGGGTATCGAGGCTCCTGTGGATAAGTAGCTTGCCCAAGGCTCTTGTTCAAGAATGGCAAGGCCACGATCGGAAGCAGGCCACGTGGCTCCCTGTGTTGGGCTTCTTTGAGGTGTCTCAGTGTGGCCTGAGCTCCAAGAGGAGATGGAACACGTGGCAGAGAGACTGGGTGTGGACCCAGAGCCGGGCTGTGTGGCTGTGCAAGCTGCTGTGTGTTTCAGGGTCCTTTCTGTTACGAGCAACAGGAAGCCTCAGCCAAACCGGCATGAGCGAGAAGATAAATTATTAGTGTGCTTAGCCGGAACGTCTAGCTCGATTTCAGGCCTGGCTTGATCCAGGTGCTCAGTGAGTGGCATCAGCAGGGTCCGTTCTTTCCTCTCCTTTTCTGTGCCGGCTCTGTCCATCCTCTTTATTTAACGTACTCTCAGAAGTCTCAAGAAATGCTGATATTTAACGTACTCTCAGAAGTCTCAAGAAATGCTGACTGCTTCTTCACAGAAGGCAGGGTCTCCTCTGTGTGGGCCAGAGAATGTCGGGTTGAGGCACATGACGTCTGAACCAATCACCGTGGCTCAGAAGGAAGCGCTGGTGGGTGCAGGCCTAGGGCATGTGAGCCACCCCACAGAATCCAGAGGAATGTCGTGTCTGGGGTCCTGGGCCAGAGGGAGGCCCCAGAGGTGAATGGAGACCTGGAGACGGACCAGGAAATGGAAGCGTGAGGTACAGCAAATTCCACTTTCCAGGCCCTTTGGGCGGGGGCCGGTGTGCACGCCAGCTCCAAACACAGAGGGCGAGGACAGACGGACGAAAGGGGCAGCCACTCCAGATGGGTGGGCAGGTGGCGAGGGACCTCCCGTCTGAGGCTTGTCTTGGCCAGAGGATGAGGAGATCCCTGCCCTGCCCCCCGAATCCCAGAGGCTACAGAGAGGCCTTAGTGGGGCTCTGTCACCACACCATCCAGAGGGTCTCAGCACCACATGGCTCCTTCGAGGCCACGTTCTTGAAAACGGCTCTGATGGCAGGAGCAGTGGGCGGATGGCACCGTCCAGGGATGGGAGGGTGGGGGGCCTCTGACTGCCTGGGGCCAGGCTCACGTCCTCTCGATGACCTTCTCCAACAACGGGGGAGGTCACTGCCCCAAGAAGAGGGTGTGTACCGGGCTGTCTGGTGGCCGAGACGGCAGCTCTAGGGAGGGGAGGACAGCTGGTGCTGGGACACAGTGGTCCAAGTGGCAGGAGAGCCTCAGACGGCCCAGAGTTGTGCCCGGCCCTCACCCACCGGGCACTCAGGCTTGGGTGGGACGGAAGGCGCCAGAGTCCGGTGGGGGGCTCTACACCGGTGGTCCTCCAGGTGGCTGCCTGTTGGAATGACCCGGGAGGCTTCAGAATGACCGGCTCGGGCTCCCGTCTTCAGAGGCCCCGGTGCAGGTGGCCTGGGGCACAGCCTGGAAATCAGGACTCTTAAATCTCCCCAGGTGACCCTTGTGTAGCTGAGACTGAGCCACAGACAGACCCTCTCCACACACGACGGCATCTCCATGCCCCAAACCACCTGGGACCCTACCCTGTGTGAGACTGTTCATCCCACCACCCACTTAACTCTTCATTTTTCCACGTCTGCCTGGGGGCTTCCTCAGTAACTGGGGGACAAATCAGCGTCTGACCTGGCCAGCCCTTCTTCTTTGGCTGTGCTGACTTGCTGACGATTTCCTGGGTGGCACGGAGACCGTGGTTGGGAGTTAGATGGATCCTCACCTAAGCCTGGCCCGAGAGGAAGTGACTGAGAGGTGGCCACTGAGTTCGCCCCCAGGGCCACCCCAAGCACATCACACCCAGCTGGCAAGCATGTTTCCCCCTCCTCCCTCCTCCCATCCATCCCTCCACCCATCCTCCATCAGTCCCTCATCCCTGAATCCCTCCACCCATCCACCCTCCATCAGCCTGTCATCCCTGCATCCCTCCATCCAGCTGCTCACAAGGACCAGCTTTGGATGGACATCTCCACATATGTCTGTGTAAAGGGAGATGCACCCAGACCCACATCTCCCGGGAAGAAGACGGAGGTCCAGTCTGACCGAGTGTGACCCCGATGTGACATGTTTACTAAGAACTGTACAGGCCTGGGTGTTGTGCGGTCGATTGGGATGCAGAAATTCAGAGTAGGTGGAATTCTTAAAAAAAAAAAAAAAAAGTTTCATTTTTGCCTGGCTCTAAATTTGAATCTGCTTCCTATTGGGTAGATGGAGGTGGTTCCTAAAAATGTGTCCCGGCAACGTGATGAGTCAGAGCACCAGGCTGAGCAGATTCCAGTGTGGATGGAGAGGAAAAGCCCGGATGAGAGTCAGTGAGAGCCCAGGCCCATTAGCACCATACCTAAGATCTGGGATACGGATGTATACAGTAAGTACTCAGCAGTGACCTGGCAGCACGGCTGCATGCAGTAGGTTCTCAGCAACGGCCTGAGACTGTAGAGGTACACAGTGGGTGCTCAGCAAAGGCCTGGCACCACGGGTGTATACAGTAAACCCTTCGCGATGGTCTAACATGGTGGATATGTGCGGCACCTGCTCAGCGACTGCCTGGCACTATGAATGTCCGCAGTGGGGGCTCAGTGGTGGTCTGGTGGGCGTGTCTCCACAGCCAGCTGTTCACCAGATCCTTGGAGGGGCGCCAAGAGGGGAGGGGGGCTCCTGAGATCCACGACGGGTCACATGCCCTCCAGGTAAGGAAGGGATTTTCAAGATGTAGCACCTGCGGGGGGGGGGGGGGGTGTGGGCGGGAGGTCACCTGAGGAGGTGTCAGTGAGCAGTGACAGCCAGGCCACAGAGGTTCTCAGGATGACCCACTAACACCCACCCACTGAGTAGGCACTGAGCGCCTACTCTGTGCAGGCCCTCTTCTGGGTGCTCCTTCACTCAACTGAGCAGCACCAGGCGGGAGGCACGTCTCTCCATCACGACGGGGCACATTCATCCAGACAGGAACACCGTTTGAAAGAGCCTCCACTTCCAGCAGCGTGGCATTGAGTGTCAGAATCCACGAGACGCTGTGGGTCCCCACGTCACACTCCCCCAGCACGAGTCTGCTGGGCAGGAGCCCAGGCACCCGCTTCCCGGGAGAGGCACTGCGGATGCCTCTGGCCTTCTGCAGAAGGAACCATCCTTGTCAGAGGGGTGTCTTTAACAACCTGAACACAAAGTCACATAGTACTGAACAGAAACGGGTCACAGTCAAGGGCACAGAGCGAGCGGATTTTCATTTGAAAGACCGAACTCATGTGTAGATACACTTCTCGCGTCTCGCGTTCACGTGCTCCAAGTGTCTTCGGCAGTTCCCTCTGGAGGATGTGATTGTGGGGGCTTTTCTCTTTCTTCCACTTGCACATACACTTTATTTTTGAAAACGGCTTTATTGAGATATTTAAATTTTAAACTTTAAAGTATGTATTTTGTAAGAAAAGAATTATGTTAACAGACAGCAGAGGACCTTACACACGCAGCGGTTGGCAGCTGGGTACCCGGGAACGTACAGACCCAAGTGGAAAGGATTTTGTACCCTAATTAGAGCCACGCACTTGATGGGACGGGAAGCAGTTGAAAGAAACATCTAGCAGGAGCGTGAGGTTCATAGGCGGATGTAAAATTCTCAAGCATCTACTTTAAAAAGTTGCTTTAAATCAATAATAATAAATTGTGCTATTGGCCTAAAGGCAAAACTTGATTCATTTTTCCAGAAAAACAAAAGTGTGGGAACGTTCTGCTCAGCAAGTGACAGAAATCTCTCGCGGGGTGGGAAGCCCATGCAGGCAGAGGCATCCAAGGATGGACCCCAGACGCCATGTGATCACAGGCAGTGGGGTGCCGAGGAAGGGCCCCTGAGGACGGGGGGGCCCCGGAGAGGCCGGCAGGAGGGGAGGGACAGTGATTCCCCCTGGTTTCAGCCAGACTCAATGTCCTGAAGCGTGTAGCAACCGTGGGGGGGAGTGCGGGCCGTCCGCCCCCTGCCCGCAGCCTCCCGTCGCCAGCCGAGCATCAGAAAAGACAAATGAGGCCGATCTTAACCCAGCAGCCCCAAAACCCACCGGCCCGGCCGGTAATGCATCCCCTGGGCCCATCCTGGGCCGCTTCCAGGCATCGCCCGCTGACGCCCAGCGTCCTGTCTTACAGGTGCGAGACGGCGCCGCGGCAGGAAGCCGGCCGGAGCGGCCAGGAGCGGGAGGTAAAACATCTCTGTCACTCGAGACCAAAGAGTAACGAGGGGCCTCCAGGACCCACGACGACGGCCGAGCCCGCCCTCCCCGTGAGCCGGGCCCGTCCACATCAGAACCCTCTCTGCCGACTGCTTTTCTCTGGGGGCTGTTCTCGCAGGCAGGGGGCGGCGGGGGGCGCAGACAGGAGGTGAGAACACCTGGGCTGGGACCCCAGCAGGCAGGTGAGTTCCAAGCCCCTGCTGCCCCCGGTGCAGCCCGGCACGCCCTGGGAGCCCCTCGGAGAGGCAGACTCTGGGCCCTGGCCTAGCATCTTCGGCGAGGCCAGCCCCAGCCCACCCTACCCTGAGGGGCCCGGGGCTGAGCCAAGGCCAGGGCAGGTGCAGTCTGCAGTCAGCACAGCGCGGGGGAGGGGCAGGACACGTCCTGGTGGGGCTGCACCCGCCAGGGGGGAGCGTCAGCCCCGAGCCGCGGGAAACCACAGTCCACGGGAGCCTAGGCAAGACAGAAGTGACTTCTCACTCGCGAAAGAACACTCGTCTGTCTTGTTTCTAGGGATTTCTCAACATCTGGCTCCTCCTTATGTTGAAGCAGGCTGCGTGAGCTCCAGCCCCCACATCCACGTTCCAGCTGCCTGGGACGGGCAGGCCGCCGTCCTCATCTGACCCCGCCCTCCCGACCTTCCCCGGCCACCTCCAGGCTTGGGGAGCAGCTTCACGCAGAGCCACGGCAGCCACGGCCCGCGTCCCAGGATGGGCGCTGGGAAGGCACAGTGGTTCTCCGGGCAGGGCCAGGCGTGAGCGTTCTGGGGGCCCGGTGCTGCCCGCCCCCACATGGGGAGAAAGCCTGCCCGGGTCGTCTGGAGGACCCCCCAGGGAGAGAAGAAAGTGGGCTCACTGAGGAGAAATCTCTGGAAACCCGGAGATCTGGAAAACCTGGAGAACAGAGGGACAGAGTGGTTTGCAAACGGACAAACACAGCTTGTTCACCTAATAGAAGCGGAGGGGGCCCCAGGACCTCCAGTGACGTGACCACGCCCCACAGCTGGCAGGGGTCAGGCCCCTCTCTCGTTTATCTGGACAGACTCCATTAGGCCCGTTAACCTCCTTCATTAACCCTCCCGTGAGGACGCCTGCTGGGGAGGGAGAGCCACGCGTCAGCCGGGGGACAGGAGGGCAGCAGGCGGTGTCCCCCAGGGCTGGCCCTCACAGCACCCCCCTCCAGTCCCAAGGCCATGAGCTGGCTTCACCCTGAACCCTACCCTCTGAACTCAGGAAGGAGTGGTGTCTGACTGGTGCCTCGTCTGTGGTTTTATCTTCTTTCTGAAACATTTTAGGTGTTGGCCACCTCCTCCAGACACATCATGGACTGTTTTTCCTGGCCCTACATTCTCAGTTTCCTGCCCCTCTGATTCCTTACCTGCCTCCATCATTGTCCTTCCCCCCGGGGACCCCTAAATGCAGGCATTCCCCCAAGGCTCTATTATTGGCCACCTCTCCTTTGCAAATTCTCCCTTGGGATGCCACCTACCCCGCCCCCACCATGGTCCAAGTATCACGTGAATAACTCCCGTCTCTGCATCTCCAGCCCTGACTCCTTCTCCAGACTCCGTCTACGCCAAAGTTCTGCCATGTGACATCCCTGATAGGCTCAGGGTCCATCCAGGCACCAATACCAGCTCCCGCCATCTTGTTCAAGGCAACTCATCCTTCTGGCGCCCAGGTCCCAAGTATTGATGTCTCCTTTGATCCTTGAATTCGGCTCATGACCCACATCCAATCCAAGACCAAGGTACAGGAGTCTCCTGGATCTGTTTCCGGACAAAACAGGTGTCAGTGATGACATTCAGTGGCACTGAGAGAGAGAATCCCAGAATCCCATGTTGGTTGAGTCTCAACTCACTGAAAAGCAGGGCTATCTCCAGCCACCGAGCACCGTTCTCTCCCAGGAGACATTCGGGTATTCTCCAGGGATCCTCCTTGGGGTTCACAGACACCTCAAAGAAATCCCATGAGGGCATGTGGCTGACGGGGGCCATACATCAAAGGTTGCTCCTTCCCAGTCAGGTGGCCACTGAATAAATGCAAATGATCAGCTCCACACAGCACATGCAACACCGGGGACACACGGTTCCACACGTGGCAAACAGGTATCGGAGGGTGAAATGCGTTATGCAGGCTGCAGAGGTGACGGCTACACACAACAATCTGAGGCATCTCGGCGGTAATTTCCTTCCCTCTTACCGGCAGCTGGTGGGATGAATGCAGGTGCCCCTGTGGTACATCATTTGATGGGACACCTGCAGCTAGGAAGTAACCACGATGCAGAATTAGAGAAACCAAGTCGACAGGCAGACTGGACATCCGGACACGGCCCCTCACCCGGCCAGCAGAGTCCACATCTATGCGGGCTGGGGAGGTGACTAGGGCCGTGGGTGCTGGGGGGGGTGGGGGGACATCTCCCCAGATGTTAGTATTGACGACAATGATGCACCCCATGAAGAAATAAGCAACTCAGGATTGCATGCAGAGGGCAAAGCCTCGTGCCCCAGTGGAGCCCACGGAACACGACTAAGGAGATTTACTGGCTTCCCTAGAGGATCATGTTTCTCTCCTTGTTTGATGGTCGATCCCTCATGGACAGCCAAAGTTGAAGTTTCCAGGATAAAGGACAAGCACCCCGTCGCCGTGGTGCCTATCTGCTCACCACGCTGTCTGAGGAGAGCCCGGGTCCCACGTGTGGCAGCAGATGTCAGAGCGGGACCTCAGAGCCCCGGTTCCCCTCCTGGGGGGGAGACGTTGTCAGGGGACATTGATCCTAATGGGGACACTCAGAGTGAAGAAACCTCCTAGGGCTCCTTATCAGAGATTCTCAAAGGAGAGTGTGCGTGAACAACATGCTCAGGACGTGGTAGAATGCAGATGGCCATCTCCTGCCCAGAGTTCCTGGCTGCGCAGGGCTGGAGCCCACACTGGTGATTGGTCATCAGGCACTGCTGGCTGAGAAGGTCCCCTGTGACGCTGATGCTGCTGGTCGGGGGAGCCCGCTTTGAGGACCAGGGGGTGTCACGCTAGAAGACCAACCTACCAAGCTGGTAGTGGACCCAGTCCTCTGCACCTCCCCAGAGAGTTTGGGGCAAAGGAGCAGGCCCTCCAGCAGGCTGAAGGGGACATTGAGGCGACCAAGGTCAAGCTTGCTCGATCATGTGACCAGACACCTGCCCCCCTCTTCGGTCAGGATGACAGAGACCCCAGGTTGTAGATCAGGAGGGCCCTCCTGCGTCCTTGTCGCTGCAGTCTCACCATCTGGGTGGAAATGCACTCCCGAAACCGTCCCCGACCCCATGCCAGCCTCCACTCGGGGAGCAGGGATGCAGCGGTGGAGGCCGGAGCTGCTTCCTGGGGCCGTGATGGGGACAATGGGACAACAGGGCACACGGTGCTGCGGGGTGAGCACACAGCTGCTCTGGGCGGTGAGAGCTGGGAGCCTGGTGGAGCCGGGCTCAGACAGCGGAACCGGTGCTTCTGCTGGAAACCAGGGCTGGGACACTGGCTGACCCGGAGCCAGGCTGCAGGGAGGGTGGGAGAGGCCAGGACACCGGGGGGGCGGGGACAGGCCAGCCTTGCAGTATGGCACTGCCTCCTCCCGCCAGGGAAGAGAGACAGACGTGCTCCCTGACCCGGGAGGCCCTTCCTGCCCCCCGGTGCTGCCCTCGCCGGCGTCCAGAGGCTGAGAAGGCCCAGGAGGCCCGTAGCCACTTGTCAGTTTAATTCACGGTGTTTGGGATTCATTACAGAATAATTGTCTTATCGATTTGCGGCTGACATATTTACTGCTTTTGCTTTCAGATCAGAAAAGATGCAGTGTAGCTAAAGCAACTTTAATTATGTGGGTGCTTGGGAAGAGTTGCCGGGCATTTCAAATACTTTATTTTAAATTCTGGAACATGGAAATGACCGTCCATGACAAAATTTCAGGCCAGTGGGACGGGTGCCCTGAGAAGGCTCTCTGCGTTCTCATACCTCAGGCCCCTTCCCTGCCCCCAGCCTGGCCCCTGGGCGAGGGTCCCCTGTGCACCCAACCCGCCGGCCGCAGGGTGCACTTGCTCACACGTCCCCTCTTGTTCCGGAAGCCTCATTCCAGCTGGGACACCTATTTATCTATGATGCACTCAAGGGGGAGGCGGCCCTGGAAGGGCACCCTGCATGGGGGTTCGAGAGCATATGAGGACACTGCCGCCCCCACCCACGCACGTCCCGGTGCAGGAACCAGAAGGCCGGCGGGCTGCACGCTCGCTCGGTCAGACAGAGTCCTGGGGCCAGTTCGCGGACGGGAGGGTGCCGGGGCCAAGCAGAGCAGGGAGTAAAGATCCTGCCCTGGGTCGGGCACATCAACCCCCCCCACAGATGGAACCCGGTCAGGTCTAAGCAAGGCGATCCGAGGTGGTCCCAAGGCACACGCGCCCTCGACTGGGGCCACTCTGAGGCCCTCCCAGTACTGGGCGTGACGATGACCAGGCAGGCCCCCAGCTGCTCGACCTGGCTTCGCACAACCCAGTCAGAGGTTGGAGGCTGTAGGACAACATGGAACCCCCCACCACCTCGGTGTCTGGAAGTTACTATCAGGTGCCGAAAATAACCAGAGGGTTTCCACGGACAGTCCGGCTGGGTCACTCACAACTGCCCAACTTCCTGCCATGGCCCACAGAAAGCCAGGACGAAGCCTTGGGAGGAGGAGGAGTTCTAGAAGTTTCTAGAAGTTTCTAGAACTCCACCGTGGGAGCCTGCCTTGTGGACTCCTCACACAGTTTCTGGCCGGCGTTTGGCAGACGCTGCCTGAAAAAAGGCCCTCAGCCACCAGAGTTATGAGATGTGACTCCAGGAATCCGGAGAGAAACCAGCTCCTCTGCTATTTCACTTCTTTCCGGAGCATCAGGACGGCCAAGAGTCTGGGGCTCCCCGGGAGAGGGCACCCCCGCATCTGGGGACAGCCCTGGGGGCCCTGACCACTGGCCGGGGTCAGGCCACCTCCTCCGCAGTGGATGTCCCCACGGGCGGCCTCGTTCACTCCCTCCACCACCGCTCACTGAGCAGAAAACTGCCTTGAGTCGTGTCCAGTTCCGTTCAGTCATTCATTCTCCTGCCCAGTAAGTGCCAACGGGACTCCTGGGAGCCGCGGGCGTGTGTGCCAGGAGCTGGCGTCACAGAGCAGGTGTCACACACACACTGGGAGGACAGCGGGGGGAACGGGCCGGGTGTGGCCTGCAGACACGGAAGACGGGGTCCAGCCCGAGGAGGCGCGGGGAGGGGCACACGGGTGATCCGGGACGAGAAGGATGACGGGCATTCGCTGGCGTTGCTGGATCCGCACGCAAGCCACGCCCTTCTAGTAACGGAGCCTGCATTTTCCCTGGAGCGCCATCGCCTCCGTCGTTCTGTGCGGTGGGGGCTGGCTCCTCCCCTCAGCTGGGACGGCTCTGTGACCCAAGCCCGGCTAACCGCATCATCAGATTCCCCTGCCGGAGACTCACCCGGCGGCGGACACGGAGCCCTGGGCGGAGCACGACACTCTTGATTTTTCACCTAAATGGCTGAGAAAGAAGAGCGCTGAGCTTTCTAGAAGATGCAGGTATTCGTGAGACTCGGATCCCACATGGAGACCCACGGCCCGAAAAGGGAATCAGATTTGTGAGGCAGAAAGGGAAGACAAAACCGCGGTACTGTCACAGCAGCCCCTGATCGAGCCACGTCTGAAGCCGTCACCCTGGACGTTTCTGTTATACGAGGCAGTGAAGGCTAGTATTTGCGAGAGCTGCTTTGAGTTGTGTTTCTGCCACTTGAGATCGTATTACGACAAAGACAAACCTGCCTGGTAGTTTTCAATGCCATGTCAGGGTCTGCTTGGGGACGGGGAATTGGAAGAAACTCTCGTACTAATAACGAAGATTTAAAAACTTGCTCCGGATCAGCGTTTCCCAGAGCTCTTAGTCATTCTGTACAAAGAGCCCCAAGTTCAATAGCACCCTGGGGAGCTCTGGCCTGACCACGGGGAACCTCTCTCTTCTCCTCTTCTAGAGGACACTGGGTTGCTTAGAGATTTTGTGAGCTAATGTGTTTATGAATCTCAAACAGGGAGGGAGAGACACAGCACTTCCCAGCCGTTGTCCTGGGAGTTTGTTTTGAGGGCACACACGGAAACACAGCGTCCTCCACGCACACGCACACGTGCACACACACGAGAATTTGGAGGTGAAGCCGTAGGAATCCAAGTCTATTTCTGGAAACCACCTACTCTGGCTACAGGGGACATGGCGCATCCTCGGGGCTCTGTCCGTTCGGCACCTGAGCACCTGAGCCTCTCTGTCTGCTCCCCTGCAGTGAAGGGAAGTGAGCAGCAGAGGCTCCCGGCAAGATGCTAAGACGTCTGCAGCGGAAGCCTCACACAGTCGCCCGAGGAACCGCCAGCCTTGTGCCCGGTCAGAGTGTCTGCTTCCTGGACACGTTTTCCCAGCTCAACCACATCTCGGTGCGACATTCTTCCATCTGGGATCCGACGCCCACGCGTTTGCCCCACGGCTCTCCCGCTTACTGGGTCTCCAGATACTTGGGAGACGGTCTCTGTACGGAGGAGGGGCCAGGTCACAGGGTAGTGGCAGTGACAGACGGCCTGTCCGAGAAGAGGGCCCCCACTCTCTGTGGTCTCTGAGGCACGCGGCAGGAGCCCAGCACCTGGCTGAGTGTGTGTGTTCAGAGGCGGGAGAACGAGGCTGAGGAGACAGCCAGCAGGCAAGTCTTGGGCTCTGGGGCCACGGGATGCCTGGCTCTGTTCCCGGGGCTGCCCCAGACCCACTGTGTGGCCTCAAGGAAGTTCCTGACCCTCTCAGAGCCTCCAGGGTCTCCCTATGGAAACAGGCTGTGAATGTCTGGCCCTCAAAACAGCTTTCCTTGGACTCCACAAGTTCTGAAATTATCTGTTAATGTGTCATACTTTCAGGTGGATCAAGGTTGACCCCCCCGCCCCCCACGACACCAGTTGTCCTACACTCCGCTGTTTTACAGGTTATGTGTCCTGTCTGGTCTTGAGGACACATGGGTGTGCAACCCCATTAGGTGTCTTCAGGGAAAGCATTCGTGAAGAACAGAGCCCTGGTTTTCATAACACAGCCCCATCCAGGTCATCATACCGTGACGTCACCCTTGCCTTGTCAACAGCACCTCTATTCCAAATAGATTCAGGCTGGAATAAAACATATGAAACATTAAGGGAGTAAGGTAACGCAAGGCCGGCAGAGACTCTGTGTCCACCAACATCCGTCCCTCCTTCCTCCTCTCAGTATGACACCCAACGTCTGATGCTAGCTTACCCAGCTCTCTCCAGACACTACATTTTCCAGAAGCTTTGCAGAGAATACATTTCTGACCACGCCCTGTAGAGACTACATTTCCCAGCATTCCTGGCAGAGACCGTCTTTCCCAGCATCCCTTGCAGAGACCACACTTCCTCCCATCCCTGGTGGAGACCATCTTTCCAGCATCTCTCGTGGTGACCACCTTTCCCAGCATTCCTTGCAGAGGCCACACTTCCTCCCATCCCATGCAACCCTCAGTGATCCCGGCTACAGCATCCTGCCCTGAGCCAGTCCCACGTCCCCTTGTGTAAGGAAGCACCTTGCCTTTCTGGGCCACCTGCACGTGTACTGGGAACCGTCTTCAGCCAGCTCTGAGGAGTCCCCAGGCTGGGGGCGACTCCCTGCTGACCACGGCCCCTCTCCTACATTGTTTCTCTCGGGCACTGCCGTGTTCTTTGTTCCCTTGTTTGCTGCCTGTCCCCCACCGCACTGTAGGGACGATCAGAGCAGGGGTGTCCCCTGAATCCTCCCCAGGTGTTCCAGACTTTAATAAATACCTGCTGAATGAACAAATGAATGAATGAGTCTTTGTGAGGCCTGGGCCATGGTTCTGCATGTGGGGGACCCAAAGGTGGGACCTGCCCTGGGGGAACTCATGGTCTGTGGCCAAAGCACGGGGACAAGGGAGGGGGAAAAATGCAGCAAGGGCACCCGAGTTGTGCCGGCAGGACAGGAGCCAAGAAAGTGTCTGCCCATCCAGATCGGATGACACCAGCTGAGTCAGTGGCCACCAGACAATGTCCAGGATGTGGAACCCATGGGACGTGGGAATTGACCTGAGAGCCAGGGTCTCAGGGGGTCAGGAATGGATCCTGGTTGGCGGGCTGGGGGGACATGGTGCTCACACCTGGGCCACCACCTCAAAGCTCACGTGGAAGGAAACAAGGTGATGTTGGAGGATAAGGAGGCTCAGACCTCAACACTCAGGCAGCACCAGGGATGCCTTGTGGCAAATGCAAGAACTCAGGGTGTCATTATGTAGCCCAACCCTCCAGCAGGAAACAGGGCCTCGTATGCGCACCATGACTCCTTGGTGTGGACAAGAACAAAGTTAAAGACACAAGCCAGCAGGTCTTTACCATTATTGCCCCAGGGGAGTTTCCTTCCTCTCCTGCCCTCCCAGGGTGCCGAGAAGAATGAGGATAAAGACTGCCACCTACCCCCTTCTTTTTTTAAAAAAAAAATTTTTTTTAACGTTTATTTTTGAGACAGAGACAGAGCATGAACAGGGGAGGGGCAGAGAGAGAGGGAGACAAAGAATCCGAAACAGGCTCCAGGCTCTGAGCCATCAGCACAGAGCCCGACGCGGGGCTCGAACTCACGGACCGTGAGATCGTGACCTGAGCCGAAGCCAGACACTCAACCAACTGAGCCACCCAGGCGCCCTGCCACCTACCCCCTTCTACCCCACCTGTCTCTGCCTCTCCCACCTGCCCCCCCCTCCCCACAAGAGTAAGGGAGAAGAAACAAATTTGCCAGTGGCCTGGATGGAACCCTGAGTCCTACTGTGTCTGGGGGGCCAAGCAGAGAGATGGACCCACGTTTCTGGTAACGCAGTTTGAGCTCCTGGATCCGGGCAGACATGCAGCCAACACTTAGCCCCTCAGGATCGGGTCTGAAGGGACCAGTCGCCCCGTGGAGCCGGTTCAGGGCCTCTGACGACGGGGCCCACCTGTCCTGCCCCAACCACGAAGCCCCTGCCACGGGCGCATGGGCACCTCATTCCCGCCCTCCCCCTTTGCAATTTCTAGAAGGAAACCTCAGAGAAAGGAAGCCCCGTTTCCTCCGAAACAATCACCCGAACTCCAAACACACTTCTTTCCATCACCCTCTGTCAGGACGCCTGGTTACCAAGGCAACCACGAGACTCACTGCACACTTTCCTTTATTGTTTCCCGAGACTTTATTAAATATTCCTCTGCCTTTCAAGTCCCCCACCCAAGATGGGAGGCATCCTAATGACTGTTCACGGGTGTTTCCCGCTGGAGGGAGCTCCTGTGGAAACACGTGCCTGTGTCCTGCCGTCTGTCCAGGCTGGGAACCCGGATGGGGCTGGAGTCTGTCACTGGCAGTGACCTGTACTGCCCACACCTGACCCGAAACTCACTTCTGTCTTCCCGGCCTCCCCCACCCCTGGATTCCCAGCCACACCTCCCTCCCTGGTGGCTATTTCCAGTCTCGGGCCGGAGTGTCCTTCATGGGTTCTTTAATGCTATTTAACCAAAATGGAGTCGTCATGATGAATTATGGATCAAACATTCCCTGACCCGAGCTGCTCAGGGGGGTGGGGAGGGGACAGTAAGAGCCAGGAAAGTGGTATCTGTGTGACCCAGGGGTGACGCTTCCTGACGACCCTGTGCCCTCCTGTTGCCACATTCGATTTCGCTTGCCATTGACAGACAGGTCAGGGGGTCAGGGGAAGGTGCATTAGCTGTCCCCTGAGCACCGCCCCCCCAAGTCTGTGATTCTTGATTTTATCAGATACTACTCACGCTCGTGAGCACTTAAGACAGCGCAGGGGTGTCTAGGATTATGAAAGTGTAAGAACACTCAAGAGGTTCAGCCATCGGACAGAATCTTGTTTGACCTCGAGGTGATGGGTGGCCTTTGACCTAAGCTCCTAGCATCGCACCTCCTGGTTGTAAGTGTTCAGAAGTGGGTTCGGTTCACCTCTTGGGGTGGAGAATCTGGTCCATCAAATTTTGTCCCTGGAGACAGGGACAAGTGGTCTGGGGACCAAGGACAGGAGACTGACTTTTCCCACAACCCTTTACATACTTAGATGTTTTCCTCTGCATTTATTATCTGCTTCAAAAATAAAGATACTATTAAAAACACCCAGCCAGCTGATGGTGAGGTGTCTGATGAGTGTGGCAATTATAAGACAACCCTGCCAACAACTCGTCTGTGCACACCGCCTGCTGGAACACGGCGTCCACGACTCTCTCAGGGACAGTGCAGCCTGGCCCCGGGGGACCGTGGCAGAGACACATTCAGACTCGTGTCCTCCTTCCCAAACCCTTCTTCATCCTCGTGATCCTTCAGGATGATCCCCTGTTTACCTGAGACGGGCTCGAGTCTCTGGCACCGGTGAACGATGACTCCAGGCACATCGTGGGGCCTTCTGGGGACTATCGCAATGTCGAGCAAAGAGGGTGCCAAACATCAGCCTTCGTCTTGGGAGGAAGAGAGGGAGGCTGACCGTAAGTTCTGCTGCCATGACGAGTGTCTTAGTCCCCTCGGGATGCCGTCAGGACCCCAGAGCCTGTGGACGTACAAACAACGCACACTGGTTCCTCACGGTTCTGGAAGCTGGGCGCCCCGGCTCGAGGGGCTGGCAGATTCAGTGCCCGGGGAGACCCCCCTCCTGGCTCACAGATGCCGTCTTCGTGCTGTGCCCTCACGTGGTGGGTGAGGGCAGGGGTCCCAGGGGTCTCTTTTACAAGAACACGAATCCCATTCACGGGGGCTTCACCCTCATGACCTAGTCGCCCCCCAAAGGCCCCACCTCCTAACACCATCACCCTGGGGGTTAAGATTTAAACATGAATTTGGGGAGGACCCAAACTTTCAGACCATGGCGACCCGGGTTTTGTTTTTTCTTGGCTGCAGTCATTTTTTTTTTCACCCTGGCAAACGTCCCTGTGGCATAATTTGTTAGGGCCTTCCATATACTGTGATATATTCACGTTTTTCTTCCCAAATTCAGCGTGCCGGTCACAGGAACAGGAGAAAAGTAATTATTGCATTTGTCTGACAAGGATCGCTGGAACAGACGAACGAACAAATACAGAAGGTCTGTAATTGAGAACACCGCGGTCCTCATGCAGAGCTCCCCGCCGAATTCATCATCTCGGGCGGGTCCGTCCTCACTTCCAAGACTGTGTGTTCCATTTGGCCTCTAGGCGCTTATCACATTCGTTCTGTTTTCATTAGGTCGCTTGCTTGTCTTTCCACAGGACAAACCAATGAGAAATTAAAAACAGCTTAGAAGCATGTGCTGGTGCCATTCAAACGTTTCGGGAAGCGCTGGGAACAAACGGCAGAAAATCTATGCACGTTGTCACCCCAAAATGAGGTAGGAGGCTGAGTGTTAGCAGCAGGCCGTAGCGGACGTGGGAGGGCAGGGGACTGGCCGTGGGCCGGGTCCTGCGGGAGGGTGGTCCCCAGCAAACCACGCCCCCCAGCACAGAGTCTGCAGCAAGGGTCGCCTGGGGGAACGAGCTGGTGCCTGGGACCCCGACGGACTCAGACGATGGGTCCCCCGGGAAGCTTTGGGGGCACAGCAGAAAAACACAGTCGTGTTGTGCTGGCCTGAAGGAAAGCGCAAAGGGAAAGAATCTCTTTCGAGCTGAGGTGTCTTGCCTGCTGGGGGATCAGGAGGCCTTTCTGTCCGGGGCCTCCCTCGGGGCCGACATTTCTGAAGGCAGGTTCAGCCTCGCTGGGCTGCAGTGGGGAGGTGGCCGCACCGGGGGTGGGGGGCGGGGAGGAGAGCTCTCTGTCCCTGGCTTGGGCAAACCACTCTCCTGGGTGGCCTCGTCCTCTGTCTCCCCGCTTCCCTGTGAGGGGACGGAAGGTCCCCACGGGGAGCTGAGGAGTCCTGCTGATCACCGAGAGCAGAGCTGAGACCCACTCATCAGCGACCCCTGGACCACCCAGCTGCACATAAGTCCCTGGAACTTTCTTTATTCAAGGCCCACGTTCTCTGCTTCACTCTTGCCCATTTGCATGAGAGTCTGTCGCTTAGGGAGAGAGCCCTGACTGATTCCAACAGGCTTTCTCCTGCAGGCGACCTGGAAAGAGTCCCGCTGGTTGGCACCTGCTGGGAATCTGCCTCCACTGCCAGCCGTGCTTCCTGGGATGGCCTCACTGACCCCCCAGGGCCCTGTGATAGGTTCTGTCGTCCCATATCCAGACGGGGAGACTGAGGCTGGAAGGAATTAAAATTCTAGCCTGACAGCCTCTAGCTACCAGAGGGGGAGGCACCCAGGAACGTGCACGCGCTGCCCCCAGCCCGGGCACCCGGGGGGTCTCAGTCGGTTGAGTGTCTGACTCTGGCTCAGGTCATGATCTCACAGTTCGTGGGTTCGAGCCCCACGTCGGGCTCCGTGCTGACAGCTCGGAGCCTGGATCCCACTTTGGATTCTGTGCCTCCCTCTCTCTCTGCCCCTCCCTTGCTCACGCTCTGTCTTGCTGTCTCTCTCTCTCAAAAATAAAAACGAATAAAAAAAAAGAACTACAAATTTAACTCTCTGTGTGCATCTCCTGTACATCATACACATTGAATTCTACACCTTCCATGTTTAAATCTCCATACACCCCCAGACTTTATCAAATTCCTTGTTTCTTTATTACTTATTTATTTAATTTGAATCCAAGATAGTTAGCATGTAGTGCAATGATGGTTTCAGGAGTAGAATTTAGTGATTCATCACCTACTTACAACACCCAGTGCTGATCCCAACAAGTGCCCTCCTCAATGCAACAGGCGGGGGCCTGACCAGGACTGCCTGGCAGGAGGCAGCAAGCTCCACTCCTGTCCCAGTGAGGACTGGAGCCCTGACCGCAGCCCCATAAGCCAGGGAGGGTCCCACAGCTTCTTAATGTTTACAGACAAATGAGACACCATATTCCTCCACCAGCAAGAACTAGGTTTCACTCACTCACTGTTCTACCAACGTCCTAACTTATAAAAATACCTTCTCCACACTTCTTAGCACGTCATCCCTACCACCTGTTACCATGACAACGCACACACCCTAATGAGTCAGGTTCATGAATACCTGTCGCTGATGGTGAGAGTTCCCCCAACTTTCATCCATCACCATTTCACGTCTAGGCTCTCAGCTCTTACGGAGTTCTCAATGTTTCCACAATCCTAAATGACCAGGTATTTCCCTCAGAGGCTAGGCCGTATCCATGGGTAACTTAAACCCCATACACATGGGGAGCGTGCGGGAGGAAAGAAGCAGAAAAATCAGCTTTCGTCTCAGAAAATGAGCTCTGTTCCAGGAAGACTCTGCTTTGCTGCAGACATCACAGGGAACAGATGAATTACATATCCCCTCCTCCTCCACTCAATGCACTTCTCACTGAGTAATTATTTAATACTTTGTTCCATTTTTAGGAAAAAAAAGTAGACACACACCAGGGCCTGGAGATTAAGCTAATTAGCATCGGGGTGGGAACTCGGCTGCTTTGTGACTTTTGTGTAACAAAGAACAGAACAAAAAAAGCTTCTTTAAACTATTTAATGTGAGACCTCCACATTAGCCACCGATTTCTCCAACTCAGATAAATTAAAAGAAATTTGCATCAGCTCTTATTCTACAATGATCTGCAAAAGAATCACTAGATTTCAGATCCAACAGGACAAGGAGAGGGAGAAAAGAGAGAGACGGGATTTCCACCCTCAGCCCCATCATACTTCCTGGAAAATGAGGGAAGCCATTGATACAAAGGTTCTCTGATAA
>NW_026464018.1:0-17382 GCF_027475565.1 Acinonyx jubatus
ATGTATGGTGTAAGAAAGTGCTCCAGGTTCATTCTTCTGCATATCGCTGTCCCGTTTTCCCAGCAGCACTTGCTGAAGAGACTGTCCTTATTCCATTGGATATTGTTTCCTGCTTTGTCAAAGATTAGTTGTCCATACACTTGTGAGTCCATTTCTGGGTTCTCTATTCTACTCCATTGATCTGACTGTCTGATCTTCTGCCAGTACCATACTGTCTTGATGATTACAGCTTTGTAGTATAGCTTGAACTCTGGGATTGTGATGCCTCCTGCTTTGGTTTTCCTTTTCAAGATTGCTTTTGCTATTCGGAGTCTCTTCTGGTTCCATACAAATTTTAGGATTATTTGTTCTAGCTCTGTGAAGAATGCTGGTGTTATTTTGATAGGGATTGCATTGAATATGTGGATTACCTTGGGTGGTATCGACATTTTAACAATATTTGTTCTTCCTATCCAGGCACTCAAGGCTTATGGAGGCAGTGTTGTTTGCCAGGTGGTTAGACAAGGTTGTCTGTGTGTGAGCTAGCTACATATCAGGTACAGATGACACTTTGTTGCTCTGTGGCAGGGTCAGCATTGTCAGTGGCAGTTGATTGCAATGTTAGCAACTGCAGTAGCTTGGTGGCAGAGGTAAGAAAAGTAGAGGGTTAGAGGCTGTGGTAGTGAAAATAGTGACAGTAGTGATGGAGGAGGCAATGACATAAATGAGAGAAGTTTCAGCCTAATAAAACAAGTTTCTGAGGGTGTTCTATAGTAAACCACTCTCTTGCACTCTCCAGTCTGCCATAATCTGTGTACACCCGTCTCTAACTTGCTTGGGTGATCCCCATATCTTATCTTCCTTCCTCCCTGAACACAAGCTTCAAGAACAGAATAGAGAACCTCATTGCAGCCACAGGGTATGGGAGAGAACTGAGGTTACAGCAGTAATATACAGGGCCTAATGGCTTCACACGTCCCATGGGTTTATAGGACCTCCATAGCCTCCCTTAGCTCAAGCACCTTGGGGATGTTATATAACCTGGAGACCATGGGTACCTATCCAATTTGTCCCAGTACTTCTAGGAACATAGGCTGGGGTCCTAATACCCCTTTGAGGCTGAGTTCTTTACAAGGATTTAGAAATTCTTGGTGGACCCCAACCATCTGGAGTGATAAGACAGCTTTGCAGAGACCAACTGCTTAGGGGAACTCAACCCGCTGGCAGAATTCAAGCACCTTGCTAGGTCGAAGCATTTGGCAAGGATTGCATACCTGACAGGCCTCTAATTCCTCAGGGCTCTAATTCCTCAGAGATATAGAGCTCCAGGCATGGGCCCAGAACCTGGCAGTCCCCCAACACCTGACAGGGCCCAAGTGCCTGATGGGGTATAAACACTTGACAAGACCCTAGCACCCCTAGACTTAATAGTAATCCACCTTTCCAGTGTACATTTGACACTCTTAGTGCCATGTGGGTCCCAAGCCTATCTTGGGTCCAAAACAATTCCTGGGACCCAAGTCCTTCAAGCTGTCATTGCAGCTCCACGGCTGGAATAATTCTCAAAACTGGAGCAGCTCTCTGAGCCAATGCACTCCTCAGATCCCAGGCATCTCTGAGAGTTCTAATGTTTTGCACCCCAGAGACTCCAAGCAACTTGGAGGGCCTAAGCACTTTGAGTGGTTCAAACACATCCACAGCCTCCAGCACCTCAAGGCACACAAACATATGCAAACATCTAAGTGTGTCAGGTGATTCCAGCACCTCAGAGGCTACCAGAATCTCTGAGATCCCAAGCATCTTGTCAGTTGAGATTACCTCAAAGGGTCCCAGTACTTTGAAAGCCCTGAGTTTCTAAGGACCTAAGGATCTCAGAGGCCCCCAACACCTCAAATTCCTGAGCATCACTCAGGCCCCAAGAACCTTACAGTCTCCCAATATCTTTGGAGTTCCCACAAACTCGAAGGCCCTAAAATCTCTGAGGCCTCATGGCCTTTGAAGGCCTTTGGTGTGTTGAATGTTCCAAACACCTCAGAGACAGTCAGCATCTCAAAGACTCTAAGCACTTCAAAGGCCCTAACTATCTCAGAGTTCCCAAATACCTCGAAGGTGTCCTCCATCTTAGAAGATCCTGGCACATAAAAAGCCCTAAGGATGTCTGAGACCTTTGCCACTTAAAGACTCAGCACCTCAGAGGCCACAAGCATGTTGAAGGCCTGAAGTAACTTGACGTTTCCAAACACCTCCAAATTTCCCAATAGCTTAAAGTCCCTGATTATATCTGAGGCGCCAAATACCTCAGAGGCTCCTGAAATCTCAGAGGAACCCAGACCATAAGAAAACCATGTAGAGACCTCAAGCATCTCTCAGAAATGAAGAATTTCAAAGGCTCAGAGTACCTGGAGGGTCCAGGAAATCTTAAGTTCCCCAAAGAACACCAAATGCCAGAAGAACTTCAAAACAGGTCTCCTAACTGTGATGCCAGGCATCATTTTCACAGTGGGCGCCCTTGCTATATGGGGGCAAAAAAGCATCATCTGGGAGGTTCTGCAGAAGTTAGGTGTACAGCTCAGGAAGAAGTACGTCATATTTTGGAAACTGATAAACGTAATAACCCAAGAGTTTATATGGCAGAGGTAATATGGAATATAAACCAGTGAACCATTGAAATCCACTAGAAGATGTATTCTTCAGGGACCAAGTCCCGACCTGGGAGATAAGTAAAATGGAATTGTAAAATTTGTGGCAAAAGTGTATGACAGCGGCACTAAGGAATCTACTCCTGAAATCTTGTTGCACTATATGCTAATTTGGATGTAAATTATAAAAAAATAAAATAAAATTTTAAAAAATCAAAAAAAAGTGTATGACAGAGATGTCTGGAAGTGGCCATCATAATGTAGTGAGGCTATAAAATAAATGGATGGAAGCAAAAGCCAGAGCCAAAGACAAAGCAATGACTAAGGTTCAAAACTGAACCCCTGACAGAGTATGACCCCTGAAGGTGTTATGAACAAGTTCTAACTTTGCTTCCAACTCCAGTACTTGTTCCACCAGGGACACATCTTCCAGGTACAAAAGCATAACTCATATTCCATACTTAATGAGGAGGAGCAAACAAAAGACCAACAGGGCAATGAGTATTAAGGACATCAAAAGGGAAAGAGGGGGTGAGAAAAAATGTATGTGATATTGATGTTTGAGGTTTTATGTGTTACCTTAAGACTTAATCTTGTATGAATGTTGTAGATTTATTACCCTCTAATTGCTTGAGGTAAACAGGCCATATTCATCAATAAAAGTTGGCTAAAGTGCAGGGTGCATTTTATGGATTCCTGTTAAAATTCTCAATAAAAGTTTTATAGCTTTGAAAAAAATAAGAGCCTTTTCAATGTATTCTATGACAAAAAAATCTTATATAGGATGTAAGGCGACTTCTCTTTATTTTTATTATTATTTCTATGTTTTTAAAGTAGGTTCCATGCCCAATGTGGGGCTTGATCTCATGACCTTGAAACCAAGAGTCATATGCTCTACTGACAGAGCAAGGTGCCCCAAGAGATTTCTCTTTAAATGTTGAATTTACTTACCATAAAAGAGTCTGGCTCCATGTGAGGAAACAAAAGACAAAAAAAAAAAAAGTTTACCTATGTAGGTCTTTCTATATTCATAAACACTGATGTATAAAAATGAAAAATTTCACTGCCACACACCACACACAGGTTCCAGGTGCATGGCAGCAGTTGTGCACCACGCCCAACCTCCACGCAGAGCCCAACCACTGCACCCAACCCAACCATGCAACGGCAGCCACCATCACACCCCAGGCCACTACAGAGCTTTGGGGGATCGACATAGGACTAGTGGCCCAATGTAAATTTTGCTAAAACTGCCATAACATCCCCAAATTTCCTGGTAGGCATGCCTCCTTTGAGCTGGTCTGTCTGGGACCACTAACACCACAGAGAGCAAGCATAGTCAATAACAGGCACAGAGGCAGTGCAGACATCTGGACTGATAGGAAAAATGACTCAGACACAGAAGCAGGGGATAAGCAACACACATAGGATGTTCTTCTGAAGTGCTAGATTCTGCTGAACAAGGGACATTGCACTGAAGGGCACTCCAGGACCTCCTCTTCATAATGTCACTATTTTCAAAAGCAAGTCGTAGTTAACTTTCCTAAAACACGGAAGCAGACACAGAGAGGAAGACAAAATGAGGAGATAGAGAAATTTATTCCAAATAAAATAACAAGACAAGGCCATGGACAGAAATCTAAGTGAAACAGATATAAGTAACATGCCGGATAGCAAATTAAAGGCAGTGATCATAAGGATACTCACTGGACTTGAGAAAAGAGTGGAAAACATGGGTGAGACCCTTAACATAGAGATAAGGGATAATATAGCACAAATAAAGGTCACAATAAATAAAATGAGAAACAAACTTGATGGAATGAACAGGAAGGAAGATACAGAGGAATGAATGAGTGAAGACAGAGTAATGAATGGAAAGTAATCAAGCTGAAAAGAAAAAAGAGAAAAACTTATGTTAAATGAGAATAGACTTAGAGAACTCAGTGACTCTATCTAACACAACAACATTTATTTTATAGGAGTCCCAGAAGAAGAAGTGAGAAAAGGGGGCAGAAAACTTATTTGAAGTATTATTAGCTGAAAACTTCCTGAATCTTGGGAAGGAAACAGATATCCAGATCCAGTATGCACAGAGAACCCCCAATAAAATCAACAAAAGCAGACCCATACTGATATATTGTAATCAAATTGGGAAAATATGGTAATAAAGAAAGAAATTGTAAAGCAGCAAGACAAGAGAAATCCTTAACATACAAGGAAAACCCCATAAGGCCAGCAGAGGATTTTTCAACAGAAACTTTGCAAGCCAGAAGAGAGGGGCATGATATATTCAAAGTGCTGAAAAGGAAAAATCCATCCAAAAAGAATAGAGCAAAGAATAATCTGTCCAACAATAATAGAGCAAAGATTACTCTATCCAACAAGGCTACAATTCGGAATAGAAGGAGAGATAAAGAGCTTCCAGTAAAACAAACATTAAAGGAGTTCATGAGAACTAAACCAGCCCTGCAGAATTATTAAAGGAGACTGAGTGAAAAGGGAAGACCAAAAGTGACAGTATAAAGTTAGGAAACACAAAAGCAGTAAAATATATATTTCCATTAAAAAAATCAGTCAAGGAATTCACAAGATAAAAGGGTATAAAATATGACAACATAGACTTAAAACATAGGTAGTAGAATAAAGAATGTGTTCAAATGCAAATGACCATCAACTTAATACACATTGTTATATGCAGAATAGGTTATATATAAACTTAATGATAACCATATGTCAAAAACCACTAATACATATGCAAACAATAGAGAAAGAAATCCAAATATACCACTAAAGAAAATCAGCAAACCATGAAAAGGAGAAAGATAAAAAAAGAGATAGGATAAAATCTTCAGAAAAAAGCAAAACACAAAACAAAAATAACAATAAATATATATCTGTCAATAATTGCTTTGAATGTAAATGGACAAAATGCTCCAATCAGAAGATATAGGGTGTCAGAATGAATAAAAAAATGAAAATCCATCTATATGCTGCCTACAAGAAACTCTTTTTACACATGAAGACACCTGCAGATTGAATGTGAGGGGATAGAGAAATATTTATCATGCAAATGGATGTCAAAATAAAGCCAGAGTAGCAATACTTATATTGGACAAAATGAACATTAAAGCAAAAACTGTTTTAACAAACAAAACAAAGAATGACATGCTGAAACAGGAGGATTTAATACATATATTCAGAAAAAAAAAATCCTAAAACAGAATTCACACTCTTTTCAAGTGCATATGGAACATTCTCCATAATAGATTGCATATTAGCTGGGAAAACAGTACTCAGCAAATTCAAGATCAAAGTCACGCTATGCAACTTTTGTGACCATAATGGTATAAAACCAGAAGTCAACCACAAGAAAAATATGGAAAGAGCACAAATACTTAGAGGTTAAATAATATGCTACTAAATAATGAATAGGTAAATCAGGAAATCAAAGAAATTTGAAAAGTTCATGGAAAAAAATAAAAAATGAGAAAACAATGGTCTAAAACCTCTGGGAGAAAGCAAAAGCAGTTCTAAGAGGGAATTTTATAGCAATACAGGTCTACCTCAAGAAGCAAGAAAAATCTCATACAAACAACCTAAACTTACACCTAAAGGAGCTAGAAAAAGAGGAAAGGAGGAAATCATAAAGACTAGAGTCAAAATAAATGATATGCAAACAAACAAACAAACAAAAAGCATTGAATAGATCAATGAAATCAGAAGTGGGTTCCTTGAAAATATCAATAAAGTTGATAAAACTTTAGCTAGATTTATCAAAGAAAAAAGAGAAAGGACTCAACTAAATGAAATCACAACTGAGAGAGGAGAAATAACAACCAACACAACAAAAATTGTAAGATAATATTATGAAAAACTATATGCCAACAAATTAGACAACCTAAATGAAATGGATAAATTCCTAAAAATACATAAACTACCAAAACTGAAACAGGAAGAAATAGAAAATTTAAATGGACTGATAACCAGAAAACAAATTAAATCAGTAATAATAATAATAATAATAATAATAATAAAACCTCCCAACAAACAAAAGTCTAGGACCAGATAGCTTCACAGGCGAATTCTACCACATATTTAAAAAAGAGTTAATACCTATTTTTCTCAAACTATTCCAAAAATTATAAAACAATGACAAATTTCAAATTCATTCTGTGATACCAGGATTTCCTTGATACCAAACCTGGTAGAGACACCACTAAAGACAAGAAAATCAGGCCAATATATTTGATGAACATAAATGCAAAACTCCTAAACAAAATACTAGCAATCAGAAGCCAACTACACAATAAAAAATATCATTCACTATGATCAAGTGGGATTTATTACTGGGCTTCAAGGGTAGTTCAACATTCAAAAATCAATCAATATGATATATCACATCAATAAGAGATAGGCTAGGAACCATATGATAGTTTCAATAGATTCATAAAAATCATTTGACAACTGAGAACAAACTGAGGGTTGATGCGGGTGGGAGGGTGGGGAGGGTTGGTGATAGGTATTGAGGAAGGCACCTGTTGGGATGAGCACTGGGTGTTGTATGGAAACCAATTTGACAATAAATTTCATGTTAAAAAAATCATTTGACAAAGAACAACATCCATTCATGATAAAAACCCTCAACAAAGTAAGTTTAGAAGGATTATGCATCAATATTAAAGGTCTTCTATGAAAAACCCACATCTAACATCATTCTCAATGGGGAAAATCTGAGAGATTTTCCCCAAAGGTCAGGAAAAGACAAGGGTGTCTACTTTCACTAGTTTTTTGTTTGCTTGTTTGTTTGTTTGTTTTTTAATTTATTTTTATTTTTTAAAAATTTACATCCAAATTAGTTAGCATATAGTGAAACAATGATTTCAGGAGTAGATTCCTTAATGCCCCTTACCCATTTAGCCCATCCGCCCTCCCACAACCCCTCCAGCAACCCTCAGTTTTTTCTCCATATTTGAGTCTCTTTCTTTTTGTCCCCCTCCCTGTTTTTATATGATTTTTGTTTCCCTTCCATTACGTTCATCATTTCTGTCTCTTAAAGTCCTCATATGGGTGAAGTCATATGATTTTTGTATTTCTCTGACTGACTAATTTCACATAGCATAATACCCTCCAGTTCCATCAGTAGTTGCAAATGGCAAGATTTCCTTCTTTTTGATTGCCGAGTAATACTCCATTGTATATATATACCACATCTTCTTTATCCATTCATCCATCGATGGACATTTGGGCTCTTTCCATACTTTGGCTATTGTTGATAGTGCTGCTATAAACATGGGGGTGCATGTGTCCCTTCGAAACAGCACATCTGTATCCCTTGGATAAATGCCTAGTAGTGCAATTGCTGGATCGCAGGTAGTTCTATTTGTAGTTTATTGAGAAACCTCCATGCTGTTTTCCAGAGTGGCTGCACCAGCTTGTATTCCCACCAACAACGCAAAAGAGATCCTCTTTCTCCGCATCCTCGCCAACATCTGTTGCTGCCTGAGTTGTTAATGTGAGCCATTCTGACAGGTGTCAGGTGGTATCTCATTGTGGTTTTGATTTGTATTTCCCTGATGATGAGTGATGTGGAGCATTGTTTCATGTGTTGCTTGGCCATCTGGATGTCTTCCTTGGAGATGTGTCTATTCGTGTCTTTTGCCCATTTCTTCACTGGAATATTTGTTTTTTGGGTGTTGAGTTTGATAAGTTCTTTGTAGATTTTGGATACTAACCCTTTATCTGATATGTCATTTGCAAATATCTTCTCCCATTATGTCGGTTGCCTTTTAGTTTTGCTGATTGTTTCCTTCGCTGTGCAGAAGCTTTTTATTTTGATGAGGTCCCAGTAGTTCATTTTTGCTTTTGTTTCCCTTGCCTCCATAGACGTGTTGAGTAAGAAATTGCCGTGGGCAAGATCAGAGAGGTTTTTGCCTGCTTTCTCCTCAAGGATTTTGATGGCTTCCTGTCTTACATTGAGGTCTTTCATCCACTTTGAGTTTACTTTTGTGTATGGTGTAAGAACGTGGTCCAGGTTCATTCTTCTGCATGTCGCTGTCCAGTTTTCCCAGTAGACTTGCTGAAGAGACTGTCTTTATTCCACTGGATATTCTTTCCTGATTTGTCAAAGATTAGTTGGCCATACGTTTGTGGGTCCATTTCTTGGTTCTCTATTCTGTTCCATTGATCTGTGTGTCTGTTCTTGTGCCAGTACCATACTCTTTTGATGATTACAGCTTTGTGGTATAGCTTGAAGTCTGGGATTGTGATGCCTCCTGCTTTGGTTTTCTATTTCAAGATTACTTTGGCTATTTCGGGTCTTTTTTGGTTCCATACAAATTTTAGGATTATTTGTTCTAGCTCTGTGAAGAATGCTGGTGTTACTTTGATAAGGATTGCATTGAATATGTAGATTGCTTTCGGTAGTATCAACATTTTAACAATATTTGTTCTTCCTATCCAGGAGCATGGAATCTTTTTCCATTTCTTTGTGTCTTCTTCAATTTCTTTCATAAGTTTTCTATAGTTTTCAGTGTATAGATTTTTCATCTCTTTGGTTAGGTTTATTCCTAGGTATTTTATGGTTTTTGGTGCAACTGTAAATGGGATCAATTACTTGATTTCTCTTTCTTTTGCTTCATTGTTGGTGTATAGGAATGCACCTGATTTCTGTGCATTGATTTTATATCCTGCTACTTTGCTGAATTCATGAATCAGTTCTAGCAGTTTTTCGGTGGAATCTTTTGGGTTTTCCATATAGAGTATCATGTCATCTGTGAAGAGTGAAAATTTGACCTCCTCCTGGCCGATTTGGATGCCTTTTATTTCTTTGTGTTGTCTGATTGCTGAGGCTAAGACTTCCAATACTATGTTGAATAACAGTGGCGAGAGTGGACATCCCTGTCTTCTTCCTGACCTTAGGGGGAAAGCTGTCAGTTTTTCCCCATTGAGGATGATATTAGCATTGGGCCATTCATATATGGCTTTTATGATCTTGAGGTATGATCCTTCTATCCCTACTTTCTTGAGGGTTTTTTTTTTATCAAGAAAGATGCTGTATTTTATCAAATGCTTTCTCTACATCTATTGAGAGGATTATATGGTTCTTGTCCTTTCTTTTATTCATGTGATGAATCACATTAATTGTTTTGTGGATATTGAACCAGCCCTATATCCCAGGTATAAATCCCTCTTGGTCGTGGTGAATAATTTTTTTTAATGTATTGTTGGATCCGGTTGGCTAGTATCTTGTTGAGGATTTTCTCATCCATTTTTATCAGGGAAATTGGTCTATATTTCTCCTTTATACTGCGGTGTCTGTCTCATTTTGGAATCAGGGTAATGCTGGCATCATAGAAAGAGTTTGGAAGTTTTCCTTCCATTTCTATTTTTTGGAACAGTTTCAAGAGAATAGGTGTTAATTCTTCCTTAAATGTTTGGTAGAATTGCCCTGGAAAGCCATCTGGCCCGGACTCTTGGGGGGTTTTTTTGGCAGATTTTTTATTACTAATTCAATGTCCTTTCTGGTTATGGGTCTGTTCAAATTTTCTATTTCTTCCTCTTTCAGTTTTGGTAGTGTATATGTTTCTAGGAATTTGTCCATTTCTTCCAGATTACCCATTTTATTGGCATATAATCGCTCATGATATTCTCTTTTTATTGTTTTTATTTCTGTTGTGTTGGTTGTGATCTCTCCTCTTTCATTCTTGATTTTATTTATTTGGGCCCTTTCCTTTTCCTTCTTGATCAAACTGGCTAGTGGTTTATCAATTTTGTTAATTCTTTCAAATAACCAGCCTCTCGTTTCATTGATCTATTTTACTGTTTTTTTGGTTTATATAGCATTAACTTCTGCTCTAATCTTTATTATTTCCTGTCTTCTGCTGGTTTGGGGTTTTATTTGCTGTTCTTTTTCCAGCTCCTTAAGGCATAAGGTTAACTTATATATCTGAGATCTTTCTTCCTTCTTTAAGAAGGCCTGAATTGCTATATACTTTCCTTTTATGACCACCTTTGCTGCATCCCAGAGGTTTTGGATTATGGTGTTTTCATTTTTATTGACTTCCATATACTTCTTAATTTCCTCTTTAACTGCCTGGTTAGCCCATTCATTCTTTAATAGGATATTTTTCATTCCCCAAGTAGTTGTTACCTTTCCAAATTTTTTCTTGTGGTTGATTTCGTGTTTCATAGTGTTGTGTTCTGAAAATATGTGTGATATGATCTCGATGTTTTTGTACTTGCTTAGGGCTGATTTGTGTCCCAGCATATGGTCTATTCTGGAGAATGTTCCATGTGCACTGGAGAAGAATGTATATTCTGTTGCTTTAGGATGAAATGTTCTGAATATATCTGTTAAGTTCATCTGGTCCAGTGTGTCATTCAAAGCCATTGTTTCCTTGTTGATGTTTTGATTAGATGATCTGTCCATTGCTGTGAGTGGGGTGTTGAAGTCTCCTACTATTATGGTATGACTACCGATGAGTTTCTTTATGTTTGTGATTAATTGATTTATATATGTGGGTACTCTCACATTTGGTGCATAAATGTTTACAATTGTTAGGTCTTCTTGGTCTATAGACCCCTTGATTATGATATAATGCCATTCTGCATCTCTTGATACCATCTTTATTTTAAAGTCTAGATTGTCTGATATAAGTATGGCTACTCCGGCTTTCTTTTGTTGACGATTAGCATGATAAATGGTTCTCCATCCACTTATTTTCAATCTGAAGGTGTCTTTAGGTCTAAAGTGGGTCTCTTATAAATAGCATATAGATGGGTCTTGTTTTCTTATCCATTCTCTTACCCTATGACTTTTTATTGGAGCATTAAGTCCATTGACGTTTAGAGTGAGTACTGAAAGATATGAATTTATTGCAATTATGATGCTTGTAGAGTTGGAGTTTCTGGTGGTGTTCTGGTCCTTTCTAATCATTGTTGCTTTTGATATATATAATTTTTCCCATCTTTTCTCCCCTCAGAAAGTCCCCCTTAAAATTTCTTGCAGGGCTGGTTTAGTTGTCACAAACTCCTTTATTTATTTATTTATTTATTTTTGGTCTGGAAACATTTTATCTCTCCTTCTATTTTGAATGACAGCCTTGATGGATAAAGTATTCTTGGCTGTGTATTTTTCTGACTCAGCACACTGAATATATCTCACCACTCCTTTCTGGCCTGCCAAGTTTCTGTGGATAGGTCTGCTGCAAACCTGATCTGTCTCCCCTTGTAGGTTAGGGACTTTTTTTTTCCCTTGCTGCCTTCATGATTCTCTCCTTACCTGAGTATTTTGTGAATTTGACTATGATATGCCTTGTTGATGGTCAGTTTTTGTTGACTCCAAAGGGGGTCCTCTGTGCTTCCTGGATTTTGATGTCTGTGTCTTTCCCCAGATTAGGAAAGTTTTCCCCTATGATTTGCTCATATAACCCTTCTACCCCTATTTCTCTCTCTTCCTCTCCTGGGACCTCTATGATTCTGATGTTATTCCTTTTTTTTGAGTCACTGAGTTATCTAATTCTTAAATCTTTCTCTTTTTCCTTAATCTCCCTCTTTTTTTCTGCTTCAGTAATCTCTATAAATTTGTTCTCTATATCGCTGATTCTCTGTTCTGCCTCATCCATATTTGCCCTGCTGCATCCATCTGTGTTTGCATCTCAGTTATAGAATTTTTAATTTTATTCTGGCTATATTTTACTTCTTCTATCTCTTCAGAAAAGGATTCTAATATATTTTTGACTGAAGCTAGTATTCTTTTTATTGTGATTCTAAATTCTGGTTCAGACATCTTTTTTGTATCTGTGTTGGTTAAATCCCTGGCTCTCATTTCTTCTTGCTCTTTCCTTTGTGGTGTATTCTTTTGTTTTGTCATTTTGAAGGGAGAAAAGAAATTAATGAGGTAGAAAAATTGGAATAAAAAATTAAAAAAATACAACATTAAAATTAAAAATTAAACACACAGACACACACAAAAAAATCGAATCGATGATGCTAGATCCTAGGTGTGTTTGGGTCTGAGTGTTGAACGAAGTTTGACAGATTAGAGAAAAAAAAGGGGGGGAGAAAAAAGAAAAAAAATGGAAATAGTTTGTGAGTTTGAAAAAATGAATACTTTGAAGTAGAATAAAATGAGATGATGGGGTAAAATAGAATTTGAAAAAATATTCACAAAAGTAAAAAATATAGTAGAAAAAATTTAAAAAATATTTTAATAAAAATTAAAAATAAATATGAATTTTTTTGTTTACTCTAAGAAAAAAGAAAAGAAAAAAGGAGCAAAAAGATAAAAAAGAAAATTTTTGAAATTTTGAAAATTTTGAAAATTTGAAAAGTAAATACACTGTAGTAGACTAAAATAAAATGATGGAAGTAAAATAGATATTGAAAAAATTTACATAAAATAAAAAAATACAATAAAAAATTAGTAAAACTATTTTTAATAGAGATTGAAAGTAAAAATGAAGTTTTTGTCCTTCTGCACTCAAGAAAATGAAAAGAATTGAAAAAGAGAAAAAAGGAAAAAGAAAGAAAAAAAGGATATTGCTTGAAAATTTGAAAAGGTGAATATACGGAAGTAGACTAAAATAAAATTTTGGAAGTAAAGTAGAATTTGAAAAAAATTACACAAAAGTAAAAAATATAGTAATAAAAATTAAAGAGATATTTTTAATAAAATCTGAAAATAAAAATGAATTTTTTCTCTTTCTGTATTCAAGAAAAAGAAAAGAGTTGCAGAAGAGAAAAAGAAAAAAAAAGAAAGAAAATTGAATAGATGAACCTGCTAACAGATTGAAGTAGGATTGAAATTGCTTATTTTCCCCTAGAAGTCAGTCTAGGTAGCGCTTTATGGTCCATAAACTAAGCCAGTGGTGAGACTTGTGTTCTTGAAGAGCAAAGTTGGCCCAGTTGGGTGGGGCTCAGTGTAACAGCTCCATTCTCCACTAGATTGTGCTGCTATCCTACCAGGGTGGATTGTTGCATAGCTCCTAAGTGTGTATGCACTTTTGTGGGAGTGCTGAAAATGGCACCACCCAGCTACCCAGTCTGTAATCCAGGATCAGCAATCACGCAGCCATCCTGTCTTCAGCTCTCGTCCACTCCCTGCTTTTTCACTGTCTGTGATCAGGTCCCAGGCAATACCTCTCTCCCAAGTTTTGTCTCAGATGTGGCTGTTTTCCCCAGCCCCTTACTTCGGAAGGACTGTGGCTTTGACCCATTATGTCCCTCTGTGGGACGGTCTCACCAAGCAATGGCTGAATGAGCAATGGCTGAATATCAGCTGCACCCAGGAATGCTGCTGGACCCTGCTGCTGCTGGTGCCCCAAGACTGCGGCCAGGTGCCAGCCTGCCCCAGAAAATGTTCACGAGACAGTGTAGCAGCAGTGTTTCAGGGATTATGAAAAATCACAATACGCATCTGGCACCAGGCTTCACCTGTAACTGCCTTGCCCCAGCACCAGTGAATGTGGCCACCTTCTGGGGCCTTCTGGGACCAGGTGGCTTCAACAGTCTCTGTACCAAATGTCCTTCCAGCAGTGGAACCGCTTTCCCCATGTGGCCTGAGAACCTCGTGGACCCCACTCTGTTCCTGGGGATTCGCCCTTCCCACCAGAGCACTGCCAGTTATCGAGCTGTGGAGTTGCAGCCTTTGCACTCCCCTTGTTTACAGTCTTAATGGAATTTAAACCCTCTCCTTTCTCCTTTCTCTCTTTTGAGTTTTGTACCTGTGGGTGTTTCCAATTCTCCACTTTCTCTCTGGCTGCTTTTGGGGAGGGGTGCGTTTTCCCGTATTCTCCACCCCTCCCCAGTCTCTGTCCTCTCTCTGCCTGCAAAGGTGGTTCCCTGCTTTTCATGGCTTCTCACTCCCCAAGTTCAGCTCTCCATGCTGCATCATTGTCACCACTTTTATTCAATATAGTACTGGAAGTCCTAGCTACAGCATTCATACAACAAAAGAAATAAAAGGCATCCAAATCAGAAAGGAAGAAGTAAAACTTTCACTATTTGCAGATAACATGATACTGTATATAGATAACCTGAAAGATTCTACCAAAAAAGTGCAAGAACTGATAAATGAATTCAGTAAAGTCACAAGATACAAAATCAATGTAAAGAAATACATTGCATTTCTATACATTAATAATGAAGCAGTATAAAGAGAAATTAAGGAAATTATCCCATTTACAACTGCACCCAAAATAGTAAGATACCTGGAAATAAACCTAACCAAAGAAGAGACAGATATGTACTCTGTACACTATAAAACATTGATGAAAGAAGTTGAAGGAAAAACAAAGAAATGGAAAGACATCCCATGCCTAAGGATGGGAAGAACAAATATTGTTAAAATGTCTATACTATGCCAAGCAATCTACAAACTTAACAGAATCTCTACCAAAATATCAAAAACATTATACATAGAACTAGAACAAACAATTCTAAAATTTGTATGCAAGCACAAAAGGTCTCGAATAGCCAAAGTGATGTGGACAAAGAAAAGCAAAACTGGAGGCATCACAATTCCAGACCACAAATTATATCACAAAGTTGTCATAATCAAGAGTATGGGACTGTCACAAAAATAGACGCATATCAAAGTAAAAGAATAAAAAACTCAGAAATAAACCCAAAATTATACAATCAATTAATCTTTGACAAAGCAGGAAAGAACTTCCAGTGGTGAAAGAACAGTCTCTTCAACAGATTGTGTTAGGAAAACTGAACAGCAACATGCAAAAGAATGAAATTGACCACTTTCTTACAGCATATACAAAAATAAATTCAAAATGGATTAATGATGGGGTACCTGGCTGGCTCAGATATAGCATGCAACTTTTGATCTTGGGGTTATAAACTCAAGCCCCACATTATGTGTAGAGATTACTTAAAAATAAAATCTTAAAAAAATCAATTAAAGACCTAAAGTGAGACCTAAGAGCATAAATACAGTAGAAGAAAAAACAGGAAGTAATCTCTTTGACATAGGACTTACCAACTTTTCTCTAAGTATGTCTCATGAGGCAAGGAAAACAAAAGCAGAAATAAACCATTGGGAATACATCAAAATAAAAAGATTGTGCATAATGAAGGAAACAATCAACAGAACTAAAAGGCAATCTACTGAATGGAAGAAGATATTTACAAATGACATATCTAATAAAGGATTAGTATCCAAAATATATAAAGAATTTCTAAAACTCAACACCTCCCCCCCCAATTAATCCAATTAAAAATAGGCAGACAAAATGAACAGACATTTGCCCAAAGAAGACATCCAGATGGCCAAAAGACACATGAAAAGAGATTCATTATCACCATCAGGGAAACACAGATCAAAACTGCAATGACACATGACCTCACACCTGTCATAATGGCTAAAATCAACAACACAAGAAACAATAGGTGCTGGCAAGAATATAGAGGAAAAGGATATCACTTGTATTGTTGCTGGGAATGCAAACTGGTGCAGCCACTGTGGAAAACAGTCTGGAGGTTCCTCAAAAAAGTTAAAAATAGAAGTACCCTATGATCCAACGATTGTACTACTGGGTATTTACCCAGAGAATACCAAAACACTAATTAAAAGGGATACATGCACCCCTATGGTTAGAGTAGCGTACTTCAAAATACTCATGATATGGAAACAATCCTGTGTCCATCCACTGATGAATGAATAAAGAAGATGTGGTATATATATATATATATATATATATATATATATATATATAGTATGCTGGTATATATGTGGTATATTACATATATATATATATATATATATATATATATATATATATATATAGTATATATAGGAATACTACTCACCCAACAAAAAAGAATGAAATCTTGCAATTTGCAATGATGTGGATTCCATCTATCACATGGATGAGCTAGAGTATATCAGGCTAAGTGAAATAAGTCAGTCAGAGAAAGACAACATATGATTACACTTATGGGCAATTTTATAAAAAAAAAACACAGATGAGTATATGGCGGGGCAAAGAAGAGAGAGGGGAAAAAAACTGTAAGAGATGCATAACTAAAAAACACAACCTGAGGGTTGATGGAGGTGGGTGAAGGATGGGATAGATGGGTGATGAGTATTAGAAGGCACTTGTTATGGTGATCACTGACTGATACACCTGATGAAATACTGAATTCGAGTCCTAAGACCCATATTGCACTCTATGTTAACTACCTATTATTTAAATAAAAATATGAAAAAAAAAGATGTTGGATATATATATATATATATATATATATATATATATATATATAAAGAGAAATGATTTTATCTATGAAAAGAATGAAATCTTGACATTTTGCAAACAAAAGGACGGACTAACGACTATATATAATGCTAAGCAAAAACAGTTGGTCGGAGATATACAAATACAACATATTTTCACTTACGTGTGGAATTCAAAAAACAAAAAAGGGAACAAAGAGGAAAAAAGAGAAAGAGAGAGACAACACAAGAAACAGATTCTTAATTTCAGGAAACAAAATGATTGTTATCAAAGAGGAAGCGTTGGGGGGATATGTTAAATAGATGATGGTGATAAACATTGATTACCACTGGTGAGTACCAGGTGATATTAGGAATTGTTCAATCATTATATTGTAAAACTAAACTGAATATAAAGTTTTATGTTAATAACAGGGATTAAAATGAAAATTTAAAAACAAAAAAAATATTGTAATGTAAATGAATACATAAAAATTGATATTTTAAATCAATTTGCCTAATTACTTTCACAATATAAAA